>NW_019154215.1:41710-198358 GCF_002288905.1 Enhydra lutris kenyoni | reverse complement strand
GGTGACAGTTGCAAATAACTGAAGAGAGTAAAAATCATTGAATTGTACATTTTAAGTGGGTAAATTGTATGGTATGTGAATTATATCTCAATAAAGTTGTTTTTTAAAAAAAAGAAGTAACAGGGGCACATGGGTGGCTCAGTGGGTTAAAGCCTCTGCCTTCAGCTCAGGTCATGATCCCAGGGTCCTGGGATCGAGCCCTGCATTGGGCTCTCTGCTCCACGGGGAGCCTGCTTTCTCCTCTCTCTCTGCCTGCCTCTCTGCCTACTTGTGATCTCTGTCTGTCAAATAAATAAATAAATAATCTTAAAAAAAAAGAAGAAGTAACATCCCTGAGGTGGATGAGTAGGGGTTATTCACGCTAAGTGTGTGAAGAGTGATTGAGAGAATGTTTCAGTCAGGGGGAACTGTGGGAACCAAGATCAGGACTCAAAAAGGCATGGAGCTTTGAAGAAACAATGGGAATTCTTTCAGCACGATGTTGTTGTTATTGTTGTTACTATTTATTAAATACCAACTGTTGCAGAGTAGAGATTAAAAGCAAGAGCTTTGACCTTAGGCAGGCATTTCATTTAATACCTGGGTTACCTTGACCAAGACACTTAATTTCTCTTAGTTTCACTTTCCTTTTTTATTAAATAGTGGGCTAACGACTGGTGCAGTCACTCTGGAAAACAGTATGGAGTTTCCTCTGAAAGTTAAACATAGAACTACCCTATGACCCAGGAATTACACTACTACATATTTGTCCAAAGGATACAAAAATTCTAATTTGAAGGACCCCAATGTTTATAGCAGCCCTATCAAAAATAATCAAATTATGGAAGGAGCCCAGATATCCATCGACTGATGAATGAATAAAGAAGATGTGGTATATGTATACAATGGACTATTACTCAGCCATCAAAAAGAATGAAACCTTGTCATTTGCAATGACATGGAAAGTCAGTCAGAGAAAGACAAATACCATATGATTTCACTCATATGTAGAACTTAAGAGACAAAACAGATGAACATAGGGGAAGGGAAGGAAAAATGAGATAAAAACAGAGAGGTAGGCAAAGCATAAGAGACTCTTAAATAAAGGGAGCTTGGGTGGCTCAGTTAGTTAAGTGTCTGACTCCTGATTTCAGCTCAGGTCATGATCTCAAGGCCCTGGAACTGAGCCCCAAGTCTGGGTCAGTGCTTAGTGCAGAGTCTGCCGGAGAATCCCACTCCCTCTGCCTCTGTTCCTCCCCCTGCTCACTCTCTCTCTCTCTCAAATAAATATTTTTTTTTAAAAGAGACTCTTAAATATAGAGAACAAACAGGGTTGCTAGAAGGGAGGTATGTGGGGGTTGCTAGAGGGGAGGTATGTGGGGGCATGGGTTAATGGGTGATGGGCATTAAGGCGGGCACTTGTGATGAGCACTTGTTATTACATGGAAGTGATGAGTCGCTAAATTCTACTCCTGAAACAAATACTAAACTCTATGTTAACTAACTTGAATTTAAATAAAATCTTAGAAGAGAAAAAATAGTAGGCTAATGATACAATACCTGGAAAAGGACTAAAAGTTCATTGAAAGGAAAAAGGACTCTGTAAGTTCAAGAAAATATTTTGACAGTTACAAAGCAAGGATAATAGAATTATCCATTAGGAGAAAATTTTTAAAATATTTATTTCTTAAACAACCAGCTAGCAGGAGGTATGGTGAGATATCAAAATGCCACTTAAAAAGACATGATCATTCCCTTTAGTGAGCTAAAGGGAATTTATTATTTAATTATTTGTGAGGATGGGTATGTATTTGTGTGTATATATTTTTATTCTATACCTCTTGTCTTTCATTTTTCTTTTAATCATGGCTGGTTAATGTGTAGTACATATGGATCTACCTTATTCCTTTAAAGATTCCTTACCCACACTATACTGAAAATATTGATGGGGGTACAGGCAACATATTTGAATAGACATTTCTCAAAGTAAAATGTAAAAATGACCAATAAGCACACAAAAAGATGCTCCATACCCAACTAAATTATCCATCCAATGGTTTAGCTGTTTTTGCTAAGACTCTTGCAAAACGCTGGTGTCAGAGTATCAAATAACTGCTTTTGGACACTGTTATGAGAGTCCCCACCCTCCATCAACCTTAACCCTACATTGAACTTTCCTTGCAGAGGGAATAGATCAGCTTTTCTCTTGGCTTTTGCCTTTTCCTTTCATAGAGATGTGGTGACTATGTGTGTATGTGATCTGAGGCTAATTTTCAAACACACACTCTTCCTGTCAGTTTCTCAGTGAAAAATTTTGCATAAGATTACTCCTTCATTAGCATCATGATAAATCATCTTGCTCCTTTTATTTTGTTGATCATGGTAGCTATGTCTTATTGTAACTTTAAAGTTCCTCATAGACTATTTACTTTTAGTTTCTTAGTTTTCTTTTAAGTTTACTAGGATTCATTCAAAATCCTATGTATTACCGTAAAAGTTGGAAAGTTACAAATGCCCTGTTTACACTCAACCATATAATGCATTATCTACTTTATTTAACTTGGAATTATAAATCCAAATTTGTGCTGTTAAGAAAGACTTACCATTCACATTAGGATTTATTGCACAGAGAAAACTGTTAGTAGAAGTCAACCCACCTTGGATCTTGATCATCCCTGCACATTTTTATTGCATATACAAAGAATGTAAGACCCTGACCACTCTTTATACAGGCAGGCCATGTCTCAGAGTTGCGTTTGCCACAAGTAACTTTGATAAATGAGGTAACATCTTCCCTGGATACAGAGCAGGCTTGCTTCTGGTTACAATGAAAGCAATGAATTCTCCAAGCACAGGGTTTCTTTCCTGTTACACAATGCCCTGCATGAGCAAACATACATAAAAGGGCCTGTGTCACCCCGTAGGACTTGAGGATCATGGAGAACTAATACAAGCCAACATGAAGCTCTGGCTATGGCTCTTGCCATGAGTAATAATGTCCTTTGTCTCTGACCCAGGATTCTAGTGTCTTCTGCCAGTATCCATTAAACAATAGGAGGTTAACTTGTTGAATTTACATAGGGTAAAATCTCAGATCACCTAATTCTTTTTTTTAAAGATTTTATTTATTTATTGGACAGACAGAGATCACAAGTAGGCAGAGAGGTGGGCAGAGAGAGAGGAGGAAGCAGGCTCCCCGCTGAGCAGAAAGCCCGATGTGGGGCTTGATCCAAGGACCCCGAGATCATGACCAATGATCAATGACCAATGACCAATGATCCAAAGGCAGAGGCTTTAACCCACTGAGCCACCCAGGCACCCCAGATCACCTAATTCTTGACAAGTTCCAGGTATTACCCCTAAATCAGTTATGTTAGTGCAATGTTTCCCACTGGGATTTTTGCTGTCTGTGTACTGCCTGTGCTCTTAGTATTGTGTTTTACTTCATGTCTGTCTTCAAATTGACTTGGTGACTTAATTTGAATACTTTTTTGAGAAGGAAACTTTATACTGTGCTAAATCTATACTATCATCATTTGCCTGCAACAGACCATTTATTAATTCACATTCAAATAAAAACATGAATATCACAATATATTTGAGTACTATCTAAAATCATCCCTACCCACCATCAGGCCCTCTGATTAAATCCCAAGCTGATTGCATCCACAGGAGTCCCTGCAGGGACAGACTATCTCAACCAATGTTTTTAGTTAGTCCACTTTGAGGTCTTATCTTCTCTCCCATAAAAAATTCTCGTCAAGCCCCCTTGTGAAGATAAAAAGGGAGAAACTAAGTCTAGTGCTCTGACCTGCTACAGGGACAGTCGTCATCCTCCAGGTAAGTGTGTCCAGGACAATTTGGCCACCAGCCTCAGAGAGTGTGGTGCCTGCTGCAGGCTAGAGCAGAGAAACCAAAATCAAGAGAAATGTAACTTGGGTGAGCCTTTCGGCATACTACTTGAGCACTGCCCCTCTGAGCACGGGGGCGGGGGTGGGGGGCGGGGAATGGATTTACCCTGTCTTGTCAAACTGGCAGTGAGCTGCTGCAAGTTTATCTCACTCCAGTCAGAATCCAGCCCAACCAGCATCCATCAGGCTGTTGCAGCCTTGAAGAATAGTCTGGAGTCATGAATTGACCCAAAAAGAGTATCAGAGGAAAAATAAAATAACACACAACTGGAAAAACTATGAGCCATTGATATATATAGGGAGATACATATACAGATTTAGGCTTCAATAGCACTTTTGCATTTCCAAGCAAGGAGGGCAGTATCCCCAAATCTGACTTGAACCTCCCTTTAAAATTTACACAGGTCTAAAGGCATCTGTTGAATTGGCAAAGAGGGCTGCCACCAGTCATCTGGGAGAGATCACTCACCCTAAGGAAACCACCAGAAGATAAAACCTTCATCTTTAGACTCAAAGTGAAGCAATTCTGACTAAAGCATAACGTCTGTTACTTAAACTTGCCTTCTGGTCCAATCCCCAAATTGACCCATCGTGTCAGTCTTATGGGGGAAGTTTGGGCTTGTGGCTAAAATTCCTCAAACTGTCGAGATATCTGTAAGATATCATGGCCCAAGTTGCCCTGTATAACTATCTATCTAAACTGAAAAAAATGGACATTCTTCCCACTTCTGTAGGTCATAGGTCAGTCTGAGGCTTCACCCAACTGGGCTTCACTATTTGAGAAATCCAGAACATCATGAGCAGATAGGTAGGGGCCTGGATGATGGGGAAAAACTACCCAATATACATGATAATAACAAGGGGAGAAGAAAGGGAGGTGGAGCAGGCACCACAGGAAAGAAACAATGGGGCACCCACCTAACAGCTGCCTGGATTTTTTTTTTGAAGATTTTATTTATTTGACATTGAGAGAGATCACAAGTAGGCAGAGAGGCAGACAGAGAGAGAGGGGGAAGCAGGATCCCCGCTGAGCAAAGAGCCCAATGCGATGGGGGGCTCGATCCCAGGACCCTGGGATCGTGACCTGAGCCGAAGGCAGAGGCTTAACCCACTGAGCCACCCAGGTGCCCCTGCCTGGATTTATTCTTAAACTCGGGTAAGAACTGCTTTATCCATCATTCCAAATAGCTGATACAAAGCCCTTGGGAGTTGGGATCCTACCTGGGCAGATGGGGGAAATAATCTGTTAAAATAGAGCACACAGTCATTACCTTATTTGGTCCTCACATGATCCCTTAGAGACTATTATCTCAATTTTATGGATGAGAAAAGATACAAAAAATTTATTCTTCTAGCTAAGTAGTGGTCTGGTGGTAACCTGGAGTTCACGTTTGCTTCTAAAATTCTGTCAACATATATTAAGTGCCCCAGTACCTTTAGAAATAAATTGATTGAGTCCTGTAGATCACTTCTTTTTTGTTATAAAACTTTTATTATTTTAGCAATAATGTGTGTACATTCTAGGAATAAGGAAAAATACAAATAAGCAGGATAAAAAATTACTCATAATCCTACCACTGACTACACTTTTTGTCTTTCATCCTTCACAATTTTTTGTGCATATATGTAATATACAGATGCAGTCTTCCTTTCAAAAATATGACATTTACATATTACCAAGTAACCTTTTTTCATTTTATATCCTGTTAGGAACCTCTTTTTGTACAAATGAGTAAAGCTCTCCTAAAGATAGAGACTTGTATATTGGTTCAAAATATGATAAACAATGAGATGCAGATTAACAGGAGATACATCTAAAATCACTAATAGCAACAAGTTAAAAGTAGAAAGATGGACAAAGGTATATCAGGAAAATGAAAATCAAAAGAAAGCTATATGACAATGTTAATATCAGAAAAAATTAAAATCAAGGCAAACTACATTAAATAGGGATAAGGATGATTTCGGTTAACCTTCCAACGCATGACTATAAGTTTGTTTCTTACTCTCCTTATCTCATCTATTTCATTCACTTCTCTAAACATATCTTCCTTGCTTAAATGCCTGTTGTGTATATCTTCTTTAAATTCCTGGAGAGACTGAATCAGCCTCTCTCTAAAAGTTCCTTCTGTTTTTTCCTCCTCCTCTGGCTCTTCTTCCTCCTCTGGCTTTTCCTCAGGCTTTGGCTCTTCCTCAAGCTTTGGTTCACTCTCATTTTCTGGTTTTCCTTCAATTTTTTGACAGGGCTTCATCTTGTGAGTTTCTCTTTCTTCCTTCTTTCCTTTCCTCTTCCTTTCTTTTTTCCTGCTTTATTCCTCTTTGAATACAATTACTTCTAGAAAGCAAGTCAAAGGCTTGGTAAATGAACCAGTGCTCTAGACAGAAATCTCAGCATTTACTTTCTTCGATTCAGAGCTATCATTAATTATCTTCCACTTGGGAGACTTAATTAGCAATCAGAGCTTCCCTGAGCCTGAGGTTCTAACCTCCACGTTCCACCTCCTTACCTCTCTCTCCTCCCTCCCTCCAGCCCTTTTCAAGGCCCTCCCCAACAATTTCTTCGCATAAGGCAAAACGCAAAATCCTCCTAGAACGGAATGGGTAGGGAGAACAGGCGTGGGGGGATGGGGATGGGGTGGGGGTGGGGTAGAACAGTGGAGCCCACAACCTCTGTCCCACCCTCGCCCCACTCCACCTCAGGGGTCTTTAAAATATTCCTCTCACCTACCTGTACTGATCCGATCGGTTTCTTCCTCCCCTTTTCTAGCCTTGTGTAGTGCTCGGAACGACAGACCTGCAGACCTGCGGACAAACGGGAAACGCTAGGGGAAGAGCGAGGGTTGGAGAAAGGGGGGGAGGGTGGGGGAGGGGCGAGCGCTTGGTGGGCCCACCCGCACCTCGTACCTTTTTCCTCATTAAGGTATTTGGTTATGAAAACTTCCCCACTTTCTGTTTCTCCCACTTCTCTCCTCGCCCCACAGTGCAAGTTAGCTCGAATTTCCCATCAGACAAGGAGTAGGAAAAACAGATTATTTCCAAACTATCTTTAAGACTGAGGCGCGGGTTGGCGGGGGATGGTAGGTCTTGGGAAAGCGGTCTGAAGTGGCAGAGGATGATTATTTTTTAAACAATCACAGGTCTCCTTGTCCTTCTCCCGGGACTCCTAGTCCCTTTCCCAAGGGTCATCATTCCCTGCAGACTTGGAGGAGGGCGGTGGAGGGATGGTTTTGACCTGGGCTCCCTCACAAGTTTCTGCCCTAGGCCACTCCCACCCTAGAAATCCCCAAGCAGTACCTATTTTGATACCAACCTGCAAAATTCCGAGAAGTTGGCTCCTCTTTTCCCTGGCGTCAGGCTCTACCGTCTGCACTGCTAAAGGAAACCTGGTACCCAGACGGGAACAAGGACCAGACTAGCAGGACTTCTGCACACGTCGACTCCTAGTCACGTGAATTGTACGTCACCAGTGAGCTCCGGTCCCCAATCTCCACTCCCACCAAAAGCGCGGCAGAAGTGGGCCCGCCTATACCCGCCCCCCCAATACATCTGGCTTGTCATTCTTTGTTATTGTTGCCTATCCCGGAGGGCAAAATATTATTCGTCTTTCTGTGACTACTAGGGAGGGGCTGCATCTTTTTTTCTGGAGCTACTAAACTTTTCTATTTCTTTTAAGAATTGTCACTTCGGTGCCTTCAGCTCGCAGGACAGAACTCCTACATCCATCGCCCCTCCCCTAGACTCCATTTCATCTGCAGTCTGGTTCCTGGCTGTTGTGGAACAGGGTCGGTTTGGCAGCGGGGTGTGTTTAAAAAAAAAAAAAAAAAGGAGCCTGGGACAGGAGTGACATTTTTAAATTTAGTTTTCACTTTATTCTCAATACTTGTACATTCTTTTCTTAAACAAAAGTAACATTTTCGTTATAGTCAGAAAAGACAAAAGCAAAATTACTTTAGTTAAATGACTTAACACGTACAGTCCTGAGAATAGTTCCCTGGCCTATTGTAAGGGTTCTAAAAGTGCAAGCTATTTCTTAAAAAAAAAATTAAAAAATAAATAAAAAATAAAAGTGCAAGCTATTATTATAATTATACTGGGATTTCATTTGGGGAAAATGATACAAAACTTTTTTTTAAGATTTTATTTATTTATTTGACAGTGAGAGCACAAACAGAAGAAATGGCAGGCAGAGGGAGAGGAAGAAGCAGGCTCCCCTTGAGCACAGAGCCTGATGTGGGTTTCCATCCCAGGTCCCTGGGACCGTGACCTGAGCTGAATGAAGGCAGAGGCTTAACCCTCTGAGCTACCCAGACACCCCAATATAAAA
Source organism: Enhydra lutris kenyoni (assembly GCF_002288905.1). Classification (NCBI taxonomy): domain Eukaryota; kingdom Metazoa; phylum Chordata; class Mammalia; order Carnivora; family Mustelidae; genus Enhydra; species Enhydra lutris. The sequence continues at coordinate 190,144 of NW_019154215.1, read as the reverse complement.
CTTTTTAAAAAAGAAAATAATGTTTCACTTCCAAGTCCTGATGGCGGTATTTCCCAGGCAGCTGTACTGCCTGCAGAATCGTCAACTGTCAGGTACATATTATGATCCCAAGTTTCCTCATGTGAAAGGACATAATAAGGGTACACCTCATAGAACTGACTTTTGGGAATTCTAAATGATACCTGGCTCATATTACCTTCAACAGATACAGATTACCTTTCAACCTCACTTCAGTCTTTAGTGTAAGTCACAAATTTGCCAATACAAATTATATAGTTCTCAGAGGCAACATTTAAAAGATAACAGGAGACATACATGTATTTTTGTTTTGTATCAGTTCGAGTGCCCCTTTGTGAGGCAGAATAAAGAGCTCAACAGATTTTGTAGAAAGAAAAAAACCTTCACCCCATGTTGTTTTTATTTCACTTGCCCTTCTGTCACATTTTCTCTATTTTCTGGGAAGCATGTGTATTTGAGTAACACAAAACCCAAGATAAAATGGTTCGGACCTGCCAGACAGAATACTGGTGTGACAGATGTTAGTCCCAGTGCCAGACCTAGATTGTGTGACCCTTACTAAGTCACTCTCCCTGTACTGGCCTTACCTACCAAACAGGAGAGCACAGGCAAGCTCTCAGAACTTTAGAAAGAAGTTTGTGATTGGTAAAACATTTCAATATATTGTCCGTAGGAAAACTGAAACATCCTGAATAGCAGCTGCTTTCCTTTAGCTTGAAGAAAATAGTTCCAGAAATCCTTAGAATGTCCTGAAAAGTGAAAGATGCTTTACTGCCATTATCTCATTTTATATTCTCAAACCAACCAACCACAAGGAAGATATTTTCATTTCTATTTTATATAATTCATTTCCATTATGTATACATATATATACATTTCCTATTCTAAACAAAGAATTAAAACAATATGCCCAAAGGCATTGTCTCCTTATATCTGAGCAGAAAAGGCCTCAGCCCAAGGGCCCACTTTTAGAGGGTTAGCATCTGACCCTCTTCTGGAAGGCTTCTTCCCCAGGTAGTGAAGAGTCAGTGGGGCAAGATGTGTTTACCTGGAGCCTTCATTTATTTCCTTCTAGACCACACTCTAGATACCTAAGACCCTAGAATATTCTGCCCAAAGGACTTGGAGCCCAAATCCAAGTCCCACTTGTGCCTCTTCTCTAAGTCTATCCTGAGAGTGGGTCACATTCCCTGTGGGTTCACACTAAAGGTAGAATCAATGAGATAGCTGCAAAGGCTCCTTCACACGAGGCTATTTCAAGAAATCTAAAGGAAAGAGTGGGTGGCCAGGCCAACAGGAACTCAGAGAAGTCAATGACCAGTTAGCCCAAAATAGTCAGAGAAAGCTTCAAGCAGGGAAAAACAAAAACAAAAACAAAAAAACGAAAAAAACCAACCAACCAACCAAACAAACAAACAAAAAAAACTTGACCTGAGCCTCAGAGGGTGGGCAGGACCTAGATGGAGGGTGGGCGGGAAAGAATAGCAGTCGGACTGAACCTAGGCCTTGTGGCCTGTCTCATGCTGCCTTGCTGGGTAGAAGTCCTCTTGCTCCTCTTTAGGGGGGTTTAATTCTATTGCCAGTGGCTATCATCTGAAAGCAGTGTCAGTGTAAGGACTTTGTGACATGTTCTGCACTTACCCCCAAGGATTTTCTCACCTATTTCCAGGTCATGGAATCTGAATTGGTCAACCTTTCTGGACAGGACTTACTTAAGCAATTGCTAAGTATTTGAAATACGCATTCTCTTGAGCCTATAAAGCCATTTTTAGGTACCCATCCTAAGAAAATATTTAATGGTAGTCACAATGATTTGCCATACCAAAGTCCATAGATCTGAATTCCTAGCATCAGTCCTTTGACTTGGACTTGGATATACAAAGAGAAGCCCCAAGTAAAAAGCAGCAATGAAGGAACAGAGAGAGAATTGTTCTAGGCAATAGTAGGTATGTACCCAAGCATGTGCACATGCACACTCACACACGTGTGTGCACATTCTCATGAGCCAAAGATTCTCCCAGATTATTTTGATAGGGGATAAAGAAGGCAAAAGTCATGGATTCTGTTAAAACAATTCAAGCTACACCAATGGTATGTACCATTTAGAAATGGAAAGTAACCGTTATATTATGCATACATATAAATAAAAAAAGGCAAATTGAAAGTTAAGATATCTAGAACTACATTTCTGTCACAACATACATATATTTATTTGGGAGCATTTAAAATATGAGCATATGGGGTGCCTGGGTGGCTCAGTGGGTTAAGCCTCTGCCTTCGGCTCGGGTCATGATCTCGGGGTCCTGGGATCGAGCCCCGCATCGGGCTCTCTGCTCAGTGGGGAGCCTGCCTCCCTCTCTCTCTCTCTGCCTGCCTCTCTGCCTACTTGTGATCTCTGTCTGTCAAATAAACAAATAAAATCTTTAAAAAATAAATAAAATAAAATATGAGCGTATAATTAAATTGCACCATAACATACTTATAGTCCACAAAATTAATTCCTATAAAATTTCAGGTTGTGTTATTGAGAGACGAATGAATGATGTGAGCCTCTTTGGTTAGCTGGGTGCAAAATTCAAATCCCTCAGGGACTCCACTGAGTTCTGAGGCCACCTTGTAACAATTGTTTACTCTACACTGGTGCTTAAATGTCATCCTTCTATTTCTGCCTTTCCCCATACCCCATCACCCACCATATTATATCTAATGCCATCTTATTATGGGGTCTTATTGTGTTTCTATATCATAGTAGAAATGTGAATGAATATATACTGAACTATTCCCACAGGATATATTTGAGAATGAACATTTAATATAAAGGCAACTTTTACTTTCTAAGTGTTGTGTTTATATATTTAAATTTTATCTTTAATAGTCTTGTATTAATTAATAATATTCGGAAAAATGAGAGAAACCTTTGTAAACATGCAGAAGAAATAAAATACCTTGTCAACCATAGTTTATTTAAATGGAAGTGTTTTTATAATATATTGGTGTGTGAAAAAGGCAGGTTACAAAATATAACTTGCAGAGGATCTAATTTTAAAAAGTAATATGTGTATAGCTACTTATATGTATGCATGCATAACAAATATTATGGAACAATATACACCAAAATATTAAAAATGGGTATGATTGGATGATTGGTGGGCTTGTGGGTGATTTGTGCTCTCTTTTTATATACTTCTTTGTGGATTCTTTTACATTTTCTCAGTGGGTGTGTGTAACTTCTATAATAAAGAGTAGTCTGTAAACAGTGCAATCTTATTTCATAGCACATATTCCACATATATACTTCTTCTGTAGTGGAGTAGGATCTGATTTAAGAGCTCCACTACCTTTTTAAGGTCCTTGCAATGGTGGAATTCTTCATATTTGGTTCTCTTGCCTTGTTTGTGACTAGTATGCATTAAAATGAGACTCTTCTTATTTTTCTGACTATGCCTTCTTCAATCTAAGTTTGAGATAGTCAAGCTGTAACACTAGTCATACATAGGAAAGGGAGGAATCTTTTTCCTAAATTTTAACTGGTGAGAAACCTTTCTTCATAAGATAATGTTTTGCCAGAAAGAGTAATATTGTTCGCAATAATATATTTTAAAAAGTTTTTTTAAAGATTTTATTTATTTATTTGAGAGAGAGACACACAATGAGAGAGGGAATATAAGCAGGGGGAGTGGGAGAAAGAGAAGCAGGCCTCCTGCTGAGCAGACAGCCTGATTCGGGGCTGGATCCGAGGACCCTGGGATCATCACCTGAGCTGAAGGCAGCTGCTTAATGACTAAGGCACCCAGGCACCCAGCAATAATATATTTTAAGCAGATTTTAAAATAGTTTTAGTTACCAGTTCACCAATTCAATTCTTTTTTCTTTTTTTAAGTAGGCTCCACGCCCAGTGTGGAGCCCAGCACAGGGCTTGAACTCACAACCCTGAGATCAAGACCTGGGCTGAGATCTAGAGTCAGACGCTTAACTGACTGAGCCACCCAGGCGCTGCCCCCTCTGCCTGGAACTCAATTCTTTTAGAAATACACATGAAGAGAAAAAATATTTTATTTCTGGCTCCCTTGACAAATAGCATTTATCTATAGTTCCCTGACTTTTCTTCCAGTGAAAATTCTTTACTTTTACAAATAAACACAATAAATATTATTATTTAAAAGCAGGCTATAAAACAATGTGTATAAAATTATCTTAGTTATATTCAAAAATACATATAGAAGGAAAACCCTCAAAAATCTACACTCAATTTCATTTATTTGATGACTCTCAAACATATATATTATTCCCTCATTATCAGTAAATATTAATTAGGTGCTTACTAGGTGTTGTCAACACAAATCCACAGGTCTCTTCCAGACTTTTCTTCTCAATTATCATCCCTGACTGGATGTGTTAGTGCAATGGAGTTGCATCTGGCTGGATTCTAAAGTCAGCATATCAAGTGAAATCCTACCTAGTCAAATTTACCTATGAAATATTTAGATCCCTACTTCATAGCATATTAACATAAGTTGCAATGTTAGTGGGGGAAAAATCATAACAAAGTATTTAATCTTATCAGTATATAAGTTTTATGATAATACGGATTTTTTAAATTTTATGTCTGTAATTCTTATATATTTTCCAAATTCATTTGTTTATCTGGGTTACACACACAAAACAATGAAATACACATTTTTAAGATAACTCAACCTATTCTTACTGTATTTCATCATGTTAAAATTAACAGTAATTAAGTCAATTCTCTGTTGCTTAATATTTAGGTTTCCTCTATATTTTTTTTCTAACACAAGCCAAGCCATCACTAAATTCTTTGCACAAAATCATAGTTACTCCCTAAGGAAAAATTTCAAGAATTGAAATTCCTACGTCTAAAAGTTTGAAAAATCTTATGAATTTAAATGTATATTGCGAAAGGGCCTACAAGTTAATTTAACCAATTTACAAGTGTACTGACAGTCCATATGAATAACCTCACATAAAATAGATAGTATGATTTTAAAAAGAATTCCTCAGTTTGACAGATGAATAAGAATGAAGTTTTCATTTGTATATTTTGACCACTAGGGAGTCTGAAAAACTTATACTTGGTTCTCCACATAGATGTCTTCTTTGGTCAATAACTTTTTGATGTCTTTTCACCAGTTTTCAGGTAGTGATAACTACTGTTATTCTGTTGAGTTTTTTAAAGAACATTTTACTACAGAAAACTATTGTTTCAGTTAGTCTCATTGGTTGTAAGGAATAGATACTTAGGCTAGCTCAGCTGAAGCAGGATCCATGGTGAGTATTTATGGGGCAGTAAATAGCACTATGATGTTAAGGGAATCTGAGAACAAACAGCCAGTTTCTAGTGGACCTCTAGGCGCCAGGACCAGCACACTATAGTGCTCTGCCATTAACTTGGCTCAGATGCTGTCTCATTCTCCCTTCCTCTAACATCCCCTTCCCCTTTCTGTGTCTTGGCTCTACCTCATAGTTTCAGCTTCCTCATAATGCCACCCTGCTCATGTATTAGGCTTTCTCAGGTTCCTACGGTACAACACTTTCCCCCACAAAATTTCATGTACCTCACTAGCCCCAAACATGCACAAACTTGTTTAGAATTTTAAGCCGTCCATAGATTTCCTGGGTTGAGAACACCTGGTCTAGGTTAAGTGATACAGTCAGTGAATGGGGGACGCCTGGGTAGCTCAGTCGGTTAAGCCTCCGACTCTTGATGACTCTTGATTTTGGCTCCGACTCTTGATGACTCTTGATTTTGGCTCAGGCCATGATCTCAGGGTTGTGAGATCAATCCTCCATCGGGTTCTGTATTGGGTATGGAGCCTGCTTAAAGATTTTCTTTCTCCCTCTCCCTCTGCATGCCCCCCGTCTTAAGAAAAGAATTTTATATGGTTAGTGGTTGAGAGTTGTTTAAACGCTGGCCTAAGCCTGGATGAGGTGCCACCATGGTGGGGATGGAATGGCAGGCAGCAACCCTCCAGCAAGGCTAGGCTAGAGTTCCCTGCAGATACGGAGGCCACAGGTGAGATGCCTAGCAGGTTTCATCCTTCTAAGAGAACAAAACTGAAACAATTATTTATGAAGATTAAAAACTCTTGGAAGTGAAGGGGTGCCTGGGTGGCTCAGTCTGTTAAGTGTCTGCCTTCAGCTTGGGTCATGATCTCAGGATCCTGGGATGGAGCCCTGCATCAGGCTCTCTGCTAAGGAGGAAGCCTGATTCTGCTGCTCCCCCTGCTTGTGCTCTCTCTCACTCTCAAATAAATAAATAAAATATTTTTTAAAAACCTCTCAGAAGTGGAAACATTAGATCATTTCTCTAAAGCAGGACAAAAAAAGACACTTAAGCTCTATAGACATTAATTTACTGAACCTAAATTTTTGAAAAATTTAGGTTTAAAATTGTCAAACTAATTAGTCTGTATTTTCAAAAAAAATATTTTGGAAGCATTATTAGAACATTTTCCAATTGACAAATACAAACATGACCAAGTTATGAAGGATTTCCTATTTAATAAAAAATTTATTTTTTTAATTCTAAATTACTTTTCTCCCCAAAGAGTCATACTATCTTTTTTTTTTTTTTGACAGAGAGAGATCACAAGTAGGCAGAGAGGCAGGCAGAGAGAGAGGAGGAAGCAGGCTCCCCATGGAGCAGAGAGCCCAATGTGGGGCTTGATCCCAGGACCCTGGGATCGTGACCTGAGCCGAAGGCAGAGGCTTTAACCCCTGAGCCACCCGGGCGCCCCAAGAGTCATACTGTCTTAAACATTGTGAACAATTAGCTCTTTCATTTGTAGCTGATGCAAAATATTTTCTATTGGTTATAAGTTAATTTACTCAAATAACAAGGCACTCCTGCGAAAAGAGAAATCTTGGGATACTCATTCTCTCCCTCACCCAAAATGTAAGTATTGTATTTCTATAATGTAAAAAAACAAAGAATTTTAAATTAAAAAAAATGGAACAGAAAAGTACACAGAAGAAAAGTTAATGTTCCACTTTCCACTCCCAGCCTCCTTTCCTGATACCTAACTTTATGTCCATTTAGGTGCAAGCAAGGGCCCCAGGAGAAAAATAACGACAAGGGTGAGAGGACACCAGGAGAAGGAACTGGTTGGAGGGCAGGGGAAATGAGGAAAGGGCTAATTCCACAAGAATTGCAAATGGACAGTGACTCCAAGAGAAAATGCTGCCTCTTGCTGATGATTAGAGAAAGCCAAAGACTCTACCTGGCCTCCTGAAATGCCAAAGTGGAAAAAGAGACATTCCAGATCCAGTGTGACAGGAGGAGGAGGGGATGAAGGTTTCCCACTGCCCTGCCTGAGTGGAAGGGAGGACTGGAAGTCTATACCCCACTGTGACGTGGCTGTCACATGACTGGAGTCTATCTGGGCCCACGTCCCTTTCTTGCTTTGTATCCTGAGTAATGACTCCTGTTGCAGAGGAGGAAAAACTTCAAGTCAATGAATGGGGGCAAAACAATTGTCCAGGAACGCCCTGGATTTGTGTTCCGACTTGAGCTGGCTGGGCTAACTCTGCCGCCAGGATGGCTGGCAGCTGAAGGCAGAATCACCAATTGGGACAGTCTTCGTTCTTGACACCCCCTACTTACCCAAAGTCCACTGTGGGTTGTCCTGGGGGCAAGCAGTATATGAATATGGATACACGGGTACACTCTGGAAAGCTTTCAACTTACACAAGCTCCGCTCCCTGTGTCCCATGCCCTTTTGGTGCAAAACATTTTGGTAATAGAGGGGTGGAAATGAATCAGAGCAAAAGGCAACAGAGAGACACAGAAGGTAAAAGTTCTGTTTTAAGTAGTATACCCTCTTCCACCATTGTGGATATTTAAAAGACCAGGAATACTGGAGGCAGAGGGTGGCTTTGGAGAAAGAAGGAATATAAAGAGTGACAAAGCTGGGACACAAGGTGCTGGGAGGTGAGGGGCGAATGGAAGGTCTGCAGGGAGCTCTTGGCTGCAGTTGCCAGGGATCCTCCCACCCCGTTCCTCTGCGGGTCAGCGGGTCAGGGCTGCACGCCTCCCAGCAAGAACGCGTATGTGAAAGGGGAAGGAGACTACAAGGATAGGCTCGGGTCGGTGCAAGGAACAGTGGTGGAGATGGGAACACACCCTTTCTAGGGCTCCCCTCCGGGTCTTCCCTTTTGGTGAATGCAGTATGTCCCGGGGAAGGTATCTACGGGAAAGATGGTGAGCTTCAGAGGAGGAAGGAAAGAGGAGCGAGCTGGGAGAGGGGGGAGTGGAGGAGGGGCTGTGACTGGTTGCCCACCAGAGGGCGCAAGAGTCCTCTCAGGTGGGAAAAATAGAATTAAAAACAAAACAAAACAAATCCCTTCTGATATCGGAACCTTGAAAGGCACATAGTAGGGCCCCTGTCCTGGGTCCTAATCTTTCCACCAAGCATTCAGTCCTTTCGTCTCCTAGGAGTAATGGAGTCTAAAGAAAATAAGCGGGCCGGTCCCGGGAGGGATTTCAACATGGAAAACGTCTTCGAGGAAAGAAAAGAAAAGGGAAAAAGGAGGAGAAACAGGTCTCTCTGCAGAATGGAAAGGAAGCCCCCACCCCCCGCCCCCATGAGAGGGAATGAAGACAAAGAGCCTGAAGGCAATAATGGAGTTGGGCTTCACTTTCCCCAGGTTTTAGAAGAGGAGTGCCCAATAGTCGTGTCAATAACATCAACATGGTAGATGTAGATGACATGGAACGGTTCATGGAAGGGATGAGAGAGTTAAACTCAGGTAAACAAAGTTAAGGTAGAGTCCACATGGCCTTAATGAAATTACTCTCAGCATCACCACCATGATGATGCTTTAAAAACTAAGGTTTACTCTGGAGTTACTACTTTTCAAGTATTGTTTTCTGTTTCTTCACCTTTTCTTTCTTTCTTTTTTTTTTTTAAAGATTTTATTTATTTATTTGACAGACAGAGATCACAAGTAGGCAGAGAGGCAGGAAGAGAGAGAGGAGGAAGCAGGTTCCCCAGGGAGCAGAGAGCCCAATGTTAGGCTTGATCCCAGGACTCTGTGATCACAACCTGAGCGGAAGGTAGAGGCTTTAACCCACTGAGCCACCCAGGCGCCCCCTTTCACCTTTTCTTGATATAATTTTGCTGATTCAATTACTTCAGAGCTTTTAGTATTGCCAACTTCTATTTGAATATTGCATTCTGAGTAAATCAACAAGTCTTTGTCAGCAGAGGTGTTTCACTCATTTGAATAGAAAGATGGTCAATATTTATTTATTTGAGTATAGGTGACACACAATATTACATTTGTTTCAGGTGTACCATTCATTATTGATTTTATTTTATTTAAGATTTTATTTATTTATTTGACAGAGAGAGACACAGAAAGAGGAAACACAAGCAGAGGGAGAGAGAGAGGCAGGCATCCCGCAGAGCAGGGAGCCCAAAGAGAAGCTCAATCGGATCATGACCTGAGCCAAAGGCAGCCACTTATCGACTGAGCCACCCAGGTGCCCCTCATTATGGATTTTAAAATGAAAAAGTTACAGAGCAATGTGTAAATTTATTGCTACTTATTTTTAAATTATGTATTATATATATGAACAGTCTTAAATATATCTACTAAAATGGGGCTGTTTATCTTTGTATGTCATACTTATAGATGGTTTAAATTTTTTTGTCTTTCATACTTTCCAAGAATTTGTATATATTACTCGTATCCTTAAATATAATAAAAATAGTTAAAGTAATGTGTCAATCAGCGTTTTTTTAGTGCCATTTAATATAAACTTGTTGAAAGAATTAAAAAAGAGCATTTCAAGTTATTTTTTTTTAGAATTTCTTACTTAGCAATATAACTCCAGTACTTATTACCATAACTTTAAAGGGTCACTCTTGTCACCTGTGAAAAGGGAATACTATTTGCCTCCCAGAGCTGCTGAGTAAATCAGATGAAGTACTGAATGTGTGAACTGTGTTGACTTAGACCCTACCCCATGTGCTTGCCTTTTCAGAACTGCAAACCCCAGAGATACTCAGGGAGGGCTGAGAGATATCTAACCTGTGCCCAGGAACAAGTTCAGGTAGCTAAAAAGTGGGTGCCACCCTTCCCTGGATTCTGCCATGTCTTCTAGACTCTACTGTCACCTCTCCTTCATCTTTTTCCATATGCTGACAGTGGTTGATGTTGGGGTCTTCAAGGTGACAAAACCCCACTGATTTCTATGAGATCATTGTCACACTTATGAAGGTGGGTACCACACAAATGTGCCTCAGTAATTGAACATCTTAGTCAAGATCTTAGTAAAAATAGGACTTTTCTGTTTTACTTATGAGTCCTCTGCTCTCCAGAGACTCGGACATGATTCCATTTGGATGGAGAGTGTTGGGTCAACACATGAATATGAGACTTCATTAATAAAGTAAATGATGAATAAAATAAAATGATAGCTTAAACAATTGGAGCCAGTCATTTATTATCTTAATTATAATAAAGACTATGTTGGTTTTCTATATATTTTAGTAGTGGAAATTTCAAGAATAACACAACATTGGCTTTTTATGCCTCCCATGTTCTTGCCACAGTTGACTTCTGGGCAGATCCACCCACTAGGGCAACAGGCATACATGAAGTATATAAATTACAGGCATTTTCACCTTCTTACATTAAAGCAGAGTAACACCCCCAAAACCTGATCTTATCCCTACATGAAGGAGTTTAAAATATTTTATAAGATTAAAAAATCCATAAAAATGTTATCAATTAATCCTCTGCAAAATTGTGTCATTCTTAGCAAGCAGAGTTTCTTAATCAACCTTATAGTCCTAGTGCCTATTATAATGTTTGACACATTGTAAATGTTGAATAAATGTCCACTATGCACATTATGACTCTGTGGGGATCCTTGTCCTTGATGCAGTCCTAACTCTTAACTAAAGAACAGCAAGTAAGTAATTTTATTTCTCTAGAGGCCAACTGTATTTCCTAAGGAGCCTAGTAGGGTGTGGATGGCATGCCAAATTAAAACATGAATAAAATTTAATTTGATTTGCAAATTAAATGTGTCACATAGACTGCTTGCTTTAGAATTTTCTCTCTCTCTTGCTAAAAATGTAGACTTTAGCACCCCTTCCTATATTCCATGATTTAAACACACTTCTAACTGGGCCCCAAAGCATACATTATTATCATGCTCCTCTGAGAGAATCTAATGTGGACTAACACTGGAGAACCATGGTAGTGCAGTAGAAATACAATTATATTGAGTATTGACTTAGTCCGTTTGGGCTGCAATAACAAAAGTACCATAGACTGGGTGGCTTAAATAACAGAAAATTATTTTTCGTAGTACTGGATGCTGGGAAGTCCAAGATAAGGCCCTGGCATCTTGATTTGACATCTGGAGAGGGTCCATTTCATGTTTCAAGTCTCCTTGCTTTCCATATCACATAAAGAGTAAGGGAGCATGCAGGGGCCTCCTTTATAGGGGCACTAATCCCATTCACAAGAGGTCCACCCTCAGGACCTAATCACTTCCCAAAGGCCTAACCCCTAATTACTACCAAGGTGGGGATTAACTTTCAACATATTAATTTGGCAGAGGGACACATTTAGTCTATGGTAAGTACAAATATGCCTAGAAAAAGACTGCAAGGAAATACCTCAAAATGTCAGAGATCCTAGCAATGCATATATCACATGACCTAAATTGTCTTATTCTATTGTTAGTATCTGTTTTTTTAAAAAACTCATTCAACATTTTTCATATTATAAAACATAATAAAATATGTATGTAGATTATATGTGATGGTTTTATTTTTTTCTCAAAAAAAGTGTTTCTGAATCAATGATATATGTTGCTGATGCTGCAATCTAATAATCAAGAAAGTTAGGTGTATAAATATATAGAGGAGTGTGCATATACAAATAGACCTAAAGAAATTCACCACTGGTGATATTTGGAATGGATGTGTAATTGAAGGCAAAATTTTTGTTGTATGTACGTCAATGTCAGGTTTTTATATTTTATTTTATTCTACAGTTCCAATCTTATTGCAATTAAAACAATTCTGACTATATGTCATCACATTAGTTCAGAATATGCAGAAAACAATGGTAATAATAACAATATTCATAATGCAGAAAAAGCATTTGACAAAGTACAACATCTATTCATGAAGTAACCCTCAACAAAGTAGGTTTAGAGGGAGCATACCTCAACATAAAAAAGGCCATATATGAAAAACCCACAGCTAATATCATCCTCAATGGGCAAAAACTGAGAGCTTTTCCTCTACAGTCAGGAACAAGACAGGGATGTCCACTCTCATCGCTGTTCTTTTTAACATAGTGCTGGAAGTCCTAGCCACAGTAATCAGAATATAAAGAGAAATAAAAGGCATCCAAATCAGCAAGGAAGAAGTAAAACTTCCACTATTTCCAGACGACATGATACTCTATATAGAAAACCCAAAAGGCTCCACCAAAAAACTGCTAGAACTTACCAACAGATTCAGTAAAGCTGCAGGATATAAAATCAATGTACAGAAATCTGTTGCATTTCTACACACTAATAATGAAGCAGCAGAAAGAGAAATTAAGGAAATCAATCCCATTTACAATTGCACCAAAAACAATAAGATACCTAGTAATAAACTTAACCAAAGAGGTGAAAGAACTGCATTCTGAAAACTATAAAACATTGATGAAAGAAATTGAAAAAGACCCAAAGGAATGGAAAGACATTCCATGCTCATGGATTGGAAGAAGGAAGAACAAATGTTAAACTATCTATACCACCCAAAGCAATTTACATATTTAACACAATCTCTTATCAACAAACCAACACGAACAAACAATCCTAAAATTTGTATGGAACCAAAAAGTACCCTGAATAGCCAAAGTTATCTTGAAAAAGAAAAGCAAAGCTGGAGGCATCACAATTCCAAACTTCAAGTTATGTCACAAAGCTGTACTGATCAAAACAGTATGGTACTGGCAAAAAACAGACACATTGATCAACAGAACAGAACAGAAAACCCAGAACTGAAGTCACAACTATATGGTCAATTAATCTTTGACAAAGGAGGAAGAATATGCAATGGAAAAAAGACAGTCCCATCAACAAATGGTGTTAGGAAAAATGGACAGCTACATGCAAAAGAAAAGCTACATGCAAAAGAAAAGTTGTAAAATTGAACAACTTTCCACTTTCGTATGCCATACACAAAAATAAATCGAAAATGGATGCAAGATGTAAATGTGACACAGGAAACCATCAAAATCCTAGAGAAGAACAAAGGCAGTAACTTCTTTGATATTGGACAGAACAACTTCTTTCTAGATATATTTCCTGAGGCAAGGAAAACAAAAGCAAAAATAAACATTGGGACTTCATCAAAATAAGATGCTTCTGCACAGTGAAGGAAACATCAAAACTAAAAGCCGACCAACAGAATGGGAGATGATATTTGCAAATGACATATCTGATAAAGACTTAGTATACAAATGATATGAAGAACTTCTAGGGGTGTCTGGGTGGCTCATTTGTTAAGCATCTGCCTTCTGCTCAGGTCATGATCCCAGGGTCCTGGGATCGAGCCCCGCTCAGGCTTCCTGATCTGTGGGAAGCCTGCTTCTCCCTTTCTCATTCGCCCTGCTTGTGTTCCCTTTCTCGCTTGCGTGCGCGCTCTCTCTCTTTCTCTCTCTGTGTCAAATAATTTAAAAAAAGAATTTCTACAAGTCAATACTCTAAAAATGAACAATCAAATTAGAAAATGGGGAGAAAACGTGAATAGAAATTTCCCCAAAGAAGACATCCAGGGACCCACAGACACATGAAAAGATATTCAACATCACTTATCATCAGGGAAATGAGAATCAAAGCCACAATGAGGGATCACTTCACACTTGATAGAATGGCTAAAATCAACAATACAAGGAAGAACAGATATTGGTGAGGACATGATGAAAGGGAAAGGGAACCCTCTTGTACTGTTGGTAGGAATGCAAGCTGGCGTAGCCACTCTGGAAAACAGTATGGAGTTTCCTGAGAAAGTTAAAAACAGAACTACCCTATGATCCAGCAATTGTACTACTAGGTATGTACCCAAAGAATACAAAAATGCTAATTCAAGGGGATACATGCACCCCAAAGCATATAGAAACATTATCTACAATAGCCGAATTATGGAAATAGTACAAATGCTATTGACTGATGAATGGATAAAGAAGATGAGGTATATGTATATAATGGAATATTACTCAGCCATAGAAAATAATGACATACTGCCATTTGCAAGGACATGGATGGATCCAGAGAGTACAATGCTAACGAAAGTCAGTCAGTCAGAGAAAGACAAATACCATATGATTTCACTCATATGTGGAATTTAAGAAACAAAACAAATGAACAAAGGAAAAAAGAGAGAGACAAACCAATCATATGATACCTGTCAAGAAAGAGGCTCTTAACTATAGAGAACAAACTGATGGTTACCAGAGGGAAGGTGGGCAGGAGGACGGGTGAAATAGGTGATGAGGATTAAAGAGTACACTTATCATTATGAGCAGTGAGTAATGTATAGAATTGTTGATTCACTATATTGTACACCTGAAACTAATGTAACACTGTATGTTAACTATATTGGAATTAAAACTTAATTTAAAAAGGTATATTATGCAAATTGTGTCTATAAAAAAGCTATTGTTGCTTTTTAAATATCAACCAAGATAGAATTTAAGGCAATGGGGATTTATAAAGAAGGATATTTAATAAAGAAAAAAAGACCAATCCACCTGGATTGTATTATGATACCTAATTTATATGCACCTAAAGACATAAAGCAAAAATAAAAACCAAAATAAAAGGATGAGTAGAAAAATCCACAATCATAGTGAGAAAGAATAACAGAAGTTTCTTGGTAACTAATTGTACAGTCAGAAAAATATCAGTAAGGATATAAAAAAATTTACCCATGATAGCCTCAGGATACTTAGTAAGAGTCCAGGCATTGGAACAAAATCCACACACTGCCTCTTACTAGCTGTGTGACCCTCACTATTTTTATATCATAAACTCCCTTCCTAAACTAATGAGAACTATAGACTCTCTCCTTAGCATATACATACACCTTGAATAAATGGATTCATCCATCCCTACTCACATATGTGCATTTAATTTTGAACACAAGTTTAAGGGGATCCACAAGTAGCCCTTATTAAGGCTTTGTAGTCCAGTTTAATCAGTAGGAACCTAGATAGGAGGGTCAGGTAGAAAACAAATAGTAAGATAAAAGACATACACACAGATCAATAATCAGAATGAATATAAACAGACTAAACACTTCAAATCACACTTGATAGAAGTAATAAATCAAATGCTGCTTAAAGAGACACAACATAAATTTAAGGACACAGAAAGACTGAAAGTCCAAGTAAGCCATAAGCCAAGAAATATTACTAGAGATAGAGAGATATATTTTATGATGATTAAATTGTCAATCTTATAGGAAGGTACTAAAATTGTAAGTCTCTATCCTTCTACTGACATTGCTTCAAAATATACAATACAAAAAATATCAGACATAAAAGGAAAATTAGAGAAATGTAAAGTTATGGAATGGTGGAACATGTAAATATACCTCTCTAAATAACTAATAGGATAATTAGAAAAAAATCAGCAGAAGTATTAAAGATTTAAGCAATAAGACTAACAAAATTGACCTAATTTACACATATAGAGCAATACAAACTACAGTTGGAGAATATACATTTTTTTCAAATGCAAACAGGACATTTGCTAAAATCAACCTTTTACTCAGTCTTTTAACCAAGTAGCGACAAATTTTAAAATACTAAAATAATTCAGAATATGTTCTCGAGATGACAAATAAACCTAATAATGACAAATGGATAACAACAACAAAAATCTCAAAGTATTTGGAAATTAAGCAATACATTTCTCAGTAATTCATGAGTAAAAACAGAAATTACAATCAAATTTAGCATTACCTTTAATTGAATGATAATGAAAACACAACAAATGGAAACTCGTGGAAGGCAGCTATCTGTGCTTAATAAAATAGTCTATGGCTTTAAATGCATATATTAGAAAAAAAGAAAGACTGAAAAATAATCTTAAAATTTAAAATCTTAAAATTAAAGAAAGACTTAAAAATTATCTTAAGTTTGCCTGAAAATAAGTTTTTTGGGGAAAACAAATCCACACAATTCTTAAAACAAGAAATAATTAAGAATAGAAATTAATAAAAAAGAAATGAAACAAAAAAAGAAGCACACAAAAGTTAATTGCATGTAAATACTAATAGAATCAAAAATTGTCCAAGAAAAAATGAGAAGACATAATATAAATCCCAAGGATAAAAGAAAGAAGAACAGCACATATTCTACAGATTTTAAAAATATAATAAAAGAATAATAAGAACAATGTCATTCTAGTAAATTTAAAATTTAGATTAAATCCATGAATTTATAAAAAACACAACTTACCAAAATGGAAAAAAAGAAGAAATAGAAAATCTAACCAGTCCTATATCTATTAAGTGAAACTGCATGGCAATTTAAAAATTGACATAATTCCCACTTTTGTGGTGACAACAGGAAGAGCTATGAAGACCCACTCAACAATTAAACATTTAACCATTTAATGTCTTTAGGAATTATCCTAAGGGAAAATAGCACATGAAGAAACATTCATTAAAGGAAAATCTACCAAAACTTGGTAAAAACAATAAGGGTTCCTGGCATTTGAACCAAGACCTGCTGCCTCCTTCCTCTTCATCTCCAGCTCAGCTTAACAGAAACTATACTCTGGAGGCACAGCCAAAATTACAGAGCTTCCTTTCCCCTCAGTTCCCAATCAAGGTTTATGTCTCACTGGGAGGGCAGGTCACCAGCATTTCTTATCTCCTCCAAATTAGAGTTGAAGAAGCTAAATTCTTAGTGAATGTGACCAAGAAGTCATGGATTCCTTTCTAATTAACCAGTCACTACCCCAAAGACAAATGCTTTACCCAACAAGGCAGACCAAGAATAAAGGGGTCCTAAATGCCCTCATCATGGATTCCTCTTAGAGCAGAGATTTCATACCAGGAAAAGCAATCAAATAAATAAATAAACAAATAAAACCAGAGGCTACAGCCCTGCCAAAAGTAGCAGCTCACAGTTTTTGCCCAGGGAGAGAAGTAGCCCATAAAAATAGAGAGCTTCTCAGCTCTCCCCAAAAGAGAGGACTCAATTTGAAACACAGTCTGGGGAAGGTAAAGCTTAAACTTACACTAGAAGACATTAGCTTTCCTTAAATAAAAGCAACAGGTTAAACTATAGGCCAGCTAGTACACCAGAGAAAATTAGGGGGAGAGTTAATAAATAAGAGTCTACTGAGGGTCAGAATAAACTTGAAAGACTGGCCTCAAAAACTGTACCTGATTGAATTTAATTGGATCAGACTTTTAAGCATTTTATCTTCCAGGGCTTTGTTGAAAACAGATCAATCAGCCTATAATTAGCAGAGCCTAACAGGCCAAGTGTAACACCAAATGAAGCAAACAGCTTAATACAGAGATCAGAGAAAGAGACAGTCAAAAAGTGTGTTAGCAGAAACAACTGTAATTCCAGGATGCCTGTATATGTGCCTATTTGCACCCTCTGAGGAGTGATACCCAAAATGTTCACAAAGTGGGGGAAACAGCTTCACTAACATAACCTAGTCAAGTCACAAAACAAGCAAGCAAACAACAACCAAAACAAAGAGTGCAGAAGGTGGGGGGGTGTTAGTTTGTATTCAAAGATGTTAAAATATACTACCTAACCTGTGCAGATTTCAACAAAAGTTACAAAATATTCTGTCAAGAAAAGCTGCATTGTACAGAGTAAAATATGACAAGAAGATTTATTCCTTGAGATTGAACTTAATTCCAACTACTTTAACAGGGGCAGCGGGGTATTTTTATAAGCAATACACAAGGAGAAAAAGTCATTGGATTAAAATTACTAATAGGACTTGATTAGATATCAAGGGTGGAGGAAGAGGAACTTAATTGACTTTCAAGAGTAGAAGGATTCTTACTAAACTAGCTAACCAGGGTTCTTGCTAAAATGAGGATGAAACTAATCTTGACAAAACTAAAACTAATCTTGACAGTCCAAGGACAGGGCCTAATCAAGAAGAAGGCTTGGGATGCCTGGATGGCTCAGTTGGTTAAGCATCTGCCTCCAACTGAGGTCGTGACCTCAGGGTCTTGGGATTGAGCTCCATGTTAGGCTCCCCGCTCAGCGGGGAGCCTGCTTCTCTCTCCCTCTACCCCATCCCCCTCCCTGGCTTGCGCTCCTGAGCTCTTTCTCTCTCTCTCCTCTTCTCTCTCTCTCTCTCAAATAAATAAAGTCTTATAAAGAAAGAAGAAAGTCCTTGCATATAAAGTCAGTACAAAGAAAGAAGAATATGAGACCCGTGTACAGGAAAAAGGAGGCAACACAAACTATGCTGTGAGAAGTACCAGATGTCAGATTGAACATACAAAGATTTTAAAGTAGCTATTATAAATATCCTCAAAGAACTAACAAACAATGCTTAAAGAAATAATGTAAGATATGAAGACAATGTTCTATATCAGAGATATAGAGAATATCAACATATATAGAATATCAACAAAGATTTTTAAAAATAAGAAAAACAATGGAAACTCTGGATTAGATGAGTATAATAATGAAAATGAAAAATTCACTAAAGGTGCTCAACAGATTTCAATAGAAGAAAATATAAGTGAAATTGAAGAATGACATTGTGCAATCTGAAGAACAAGGATAAAACAGAATAGAGAAAAATAATCAGAGACTCAAAAGATGTAAGACACACCAACATATGTGCAATGGGAGTACCTGAAAAAGAGGAAAGAGAAAAGAGTAGAAGAATATATTCAAAGAAATAATGGCTGTGGGTGCCTGACTGGCTCAGTCAATAGAGCATACAACTCTTGATCTCAGAGTTTTGAGTGCAAGCCCCAAGTTGGGCATAAAACTTACTTTAAAAAAAAAAGAGTGGCTGAAAACTTCCCAATTTGCTAAAACAAAAAACAAACAAACAAAATCTGGAAAAAGAAGAGCAAATTCAACTAAAAGCAACCTGAAGGAAGAGTATTCTAAGGATTACAGAAGAAATTCATGACATACAGAAGAGAAAATATAGAGAAAATTAATACCAGAAATTGGTTCTTTGAGGAATAAAATTGACAAACCTTAGGTAGACTGAAAAAAGAGAAAAGACAAATTACTACAACGAAAAATAAAAGAGGGGACAATACTATCAACTTTACTGTTATAAACTGGGTTATAAGGGAATATTATGAACAACTAAATGCAACAAAATCAATAACTTAGATTAAATGGACACATCCATATAAAAGACAGAAACTACTGAAAGTGACTCAAGATGAAATAAAAATAATGGCCTAAACTACTAAACTTGGTGAAAAACATTAAATCTACACATCAAAGAATCTCAACAACTCCAAGAAGGATAGACCAAAAAAGATCTACACCAAGACATAAAATTGAACCATTGAAAGAAAAAGAGACTTGAAGGCAATAAGAAGAGCGACTTATCACAAGTTAAGGATACTCAAGATTATCATCTAATTTCTCACTAGAAATCATGGAGATCAGAAGGCAGTGCAATGACATATTTAAAGTACTGAAAAGGGGCACCTGGGTGTCTCAGTGGGTTAAGCCTATGCCTTCCACTCAGGTCATGATCTCAGGGTCCTGGGATGGAGCCCTGCATCAGGCTCCCTGCTCAGTGGGGATCCTGCTTCCCCCTCCCACTCTTCCTGCCTCTCTGCCTACTTGTGACCTCTCTCTCTGCGTCAAATAAATCTTAGGAAAGAAATAAAGTAGAAAAAAGAAATAAAGAAATGAATAACAAATTATATATATATATATATATATATATATATATATATATATATATATAAAATTTTGTATTATTTTATTTTTTCAGTGTTCCAAAATTCATTGTTTATGCACCCCACCCTGTGCTCCATGCAATACGTGCCCTTCTGAATACCCACCACCAGGTTCACCCAAACCCCCGCCCCCTTCCCCTCCAAAACCCTCAGTTTGTTTCTCAGAGTCCACAGTCTCTCATGGTTTGTCTCCACTTCTGATTTCCCCCAACTCACTTCTCCTCTCCATCCCCAACATCCTTCGTGTTATTCCTTATGCTCCACAAATAAGTGAACCATGAGTTCTATATCTGGTACAACTGTCCTTTTAAAATAAGGGAGAAATTAAGACACTCTCAGAAAAGCAAAAGCTAAGTGAGTTTGTTACCAAGAAAACTGCCCCACAGGAAATGCTAAAAGGTGTTCAAATGAAAGGACCTCAGTCATATAAGAAATAAAGATCTCTGGTAAAGGTAAATGTATGGGCAAATATAAAAGCCAGTATTACTACACTTTTAATTTGTAACTCACTTTTTACTGCCTGCTTGACATAAAAAATATGCATAAAAATAATTATAAGTTTATGTTATTAGATACACATGGGTAAAGACGTAATTTGTGATAAAACCACGAAAGAGGTAGACAAAAGAATACTAAAGGAAACTGAACACTGGGACACATATATTTGTACATGAATATTCATTGCAATCTTATTCACGATAGGTAAAAGGTGGAAAATCCAAGTTCTCATCAACAGATGAATGTATAAACAAAATGTAGTATATACATCCAATAGAATAATATTCACTTATAAAAATGAAGTTCTGAAACATGCTACAATATGGATGAATCTTCAAAAAATTACATTAAATGCAGTCAGCCAGACACAAAAGGACAATATCGTATGATTCCACTTATATAAGATATCTAAAATAGACAAATTAATAGAAACAGATGGTAGATTTGGAGGTTACCAAAACTGGCGGAGGGAAAAATGCAGAGTTATTGCTTACTGGATACAGTTGCTGCTTGGGCTTCTGAAATAGTTTTAGAAATAGATAAGAGTGATGCTTGCATAACTTTGTGAATGAAATTAATGTCACTGTTCTGTATACTTAAAAATTATTTAAATGGAAAGTTTTATGTTATATATATTTTACTAAAATAAACTACCGAATTGACATGATCTGAAAATCTGTTGTGACTATGTTGCTTCTCCCAGTATTCAATCTCTTGACTGAAGCTTTGTTTGTATTCTCTCTCTTTTTTTAAGATTTTATTTATATATTTGACAGACAGAGATCATAAGTAGGCAGAGAGGCAGGCAGAGAGAGAGGGGAAGCAGGCTCCCTGCTGAGCAGAAAGCCCCATGTGGGGGGCTCAATCCCAGGACCCTGGGATCATGACCAGAGCCCAGGGCAGAGGCTTTAACCCATTGAGCCACCCAGGCGCCCCTGTATTCTCTTTTGATCATTAGCTCACTCTTAGTCATTTTACTTAATTTGTACTTAGTTCTCTAGTGCCCCTCCCTGTGGCATTCATTATCCTTTCTCTGTTTACCAGAGAAGGGCTACAATTCCTTTTAGGGCTATTGACTATTAGCACATCTTCTCTGACAAATCTTCTTTTTATTTCCTTTGCATCAAAGATGTGTGTGTGTGTGTGTGTGTGTGTGTGTGTGTGTGTGTGTGTGTTATAAGCACGAGTATTGTATTTTTGTAGTGGTGTCATTCTAGTCAAAGAACATCATGCAGATATTTGTAGTGATTTAAAAAAAGAAGTTTTACTATGATTCTGGATCTTCAGCCAGCCCCACTTTGTGCTGCTACTTCTAAAATGGTAAAGGTATATCTTGTTTTATTGTGCTTTGCTTTACTGAGCTTTGCAGATATTGTATTCTTTACAAATTAAATGTATGTGGCAACCTTGCATTGAGCAGGTCTATTGGCTTCATTTTTCAACAGTATTTCCTCACTTTGTGTCACATTTTGATAACGTTTGTAATATTTCAAACTTTTTCATTATCATATTTGTTATGGTGATCTGTGATTAGTAATCTTTGCTGTGATTATTGTAATTGTTTGGGACACCACAAACCGTACCCATGTAAGACAACAAACTTAACTGATAAATGTATGTGTGTCCTGACTACTCCATCAACCAGTCGTTCCCCATCTCTCTCCCTCTCCTCAGGACTTTATGCCCTGAGACATGACAATATTGAAATTAGGTCAATTAATATCCCTACAATGACCTCACATGTTCAAGTAAAAAGAAGAGTTGTACGTCTCTCATTTTTAAATCAAGAGCAAGATATGATTAAGTTTAGTAAGGAAGGCATGTCAAAAGTCAAGGTAGGCTGACAGCTAGGCCTCTTTCACCAAACAATTAGCCAAGTTGTAAATGCAAAGGAAAGCCTCTTGAAGAAAATTAAAAGTGCTACTCCAGTGAGCATGTGAATAAGAAAGTGAAACAGCCTTACTGTTAATATGAAGAAAGTTTTAGGGGTCTGGAAAGAAGATCAAATCAGCAACAACATTCCCTTAAGACAAAACCTAAATCTCTTTTTAGACAAAGACAAAAGCTCTAAGTCTCTTCACTTCTCTAAATGCTGGGAGAGGTGAGGAAGCTGCAGAAGAAAAGTTTGAAGCTAGCAGAGATTGGTTTATTAGGTTTAAGGAAAGAAGCTGTTTCCATAACATAAAAGTACAAGGTGAAGCAGCAAGTGTTGATGCAGAAGCTGCAGCAAGTTATCCAGAAGATCTAGATAAGATAATTCATGAAGCTGGCTACACTAAACAACAGATTTTCAATGTAGACAAAACAGCCTTCCGTTGGAAGAAGATGCCATCTGAGACTTTCATAGCTAGAGACAAGTCAGTGCCTGGCTTCAAAGCCTCAAAAGAAAGGCTGACTCTCTTGGTAGGGTTATTGCAGCTGGTGACTAACTTGAAGCCAAAACTCAAGTACCATTCTGCAAATATTAGGGCCCTTAAGAATTATGCTAAATCTGGGACGCCTGGGTGGCTCAGTTGGTTAAGCAGCTGCCTTCGGCTCAGGTCATGATCCCAGCGTCCTGGGATCGAGTCCCACATCGGGCTCCTTGCTCATCAGGGAGCCTGCTTCTCCCTCTGCCTCTGCCTGCCATTCTGTCTGCCTGTGCTTACTCTCTCTCCCTCTCTCTCTCTCTGACAAATAAATAAATAAAATCTTTAAAAAAAAAAAAAAAAGAATTATGCTAAATCTACTCTGCCTGTGCTCTATCAATGGAACAACAAAGCCTGAGAGCCAGCACAACTATTTACAACATAGTTTACAAAATTTTTGAAGTTCACAGTTGAGACCTACTGCTAAGAAAAAAGATTCCTTTCCAAATATTACTGCCCATTGACAAATGAACCTGGTCACCCAAAAACTCTGATGGAAGGTGCCTGCGTGGCTCAGTTGGTTAAGCCTCTGCCTTCGGCTCAGGTCATGATCTCAGGGTCCTGGAATCGAGCCCTGCATCAGGCTTCTCCCTCTCCGTCTGCCTGGCACTCTGCCTGCTTGTAGCCCCCTGCCTTTGTCAAATAAATAAATAATAAATAAAATCTTTTTTTAAAAATTCTGATGGAGATGTATAATGAGATTCATGTTTTCATGCCTGTTAACACATCATCCATACTGCAACCCATGGATAAATGGGTAATTTCCATGTTCAAGCCTTATGATTTAAGAAATACATTTCATGATGCTGTAGCTGCCATAGTGATTCTTCTGATGGATCTGGGCAAATTAAATTGAATCCTGTAAAGGATTCACCATTCTAGATACCATTAAGAACATTCATGATTCATGGGAAGAGGTCAAAATATCAACACTAACAGGAGTTTAGAAGTTTATTTCAACCCTCATGGATGACTTTGAGGGGTTTAAGACTTCAGTGGAGGAAGAGAACTAGAATTAGAAGTAGAGACTGAATGGAACTGAATTTCTGCAACCTCATGATAAAAATTTAATGGGTGAAGAGTTGCTTCTTGTAGATGACCAAAGAAGGTGATTTCTTGGGATGGAATCTACTCTTGGTGAAGATGCTGTGAAGATTGTTGAAATGAAAACAAAAGATTTAGAACATTACATAATCTTACTTGATGAAGCAGCAGCAGGGTTTGAGAGGATGGACTCCAATTTTGAGAGAAGTTCTACTGTGGGTAAAATGCTATTGCTTGCAACAGAGAAATTGTTCATAAGAGAAACAGTCAATGTGGAAAGCTTCTCATTGCTGTCTCTTTTAAGAAATTACCACAACCACTCCAAATTTCAGCAACCATCATCCTGATCAGTCAGCAGCCACCAACATTGAAGCAAAATCCCTTACTAGCAAAAAAAAATTATGAATCACTGAAAGCAAAGATGAGGGTTAGCACTTTTTGGCAATGAAATATTTTTAATTAGGCATGTACATATTTTTAGACATAGTGCAACTGCACACTTGATGGACTATAGTAGAGCAGAAACATAAACTTTTATCTTCACTGGGAAAACAAAAAATTCATGTGACTCTCTTTATTGCAGTATTTGCTTTGGAGATATTGCAATATCTCCAAGGTATGCTTATATATGAAACATGGACAGGATACAGGTAAGACATATGCTTATTTATTTCTAGTACGTTGTTTTGCCCCACTCCTGTGTAAGCTCCCTGCCTGGTGAGCTGGGCTAGACCTTTGAAAAAAAGCACTCTGTAATATAGCATATACTGTTTAGAATGCTGACAAAGCAATTTTTGTTGGCTAGACAATCAATGAATAGCAGGTTTCTGGATGTGCTAGCATGCCCAATAAATGTCTATTGCTCACAATAGCTATCATTTTTAAAAAGCATGCCCAATAAATGTCTATTGCTCACAATAGCTATCATTTTTAAAAAGAATGAAAGTTTTCCAGGTGATATATGTATGCAGATCATGAGGTAGATACTACAGATAATATTCCCATTTTACAGGTAAGTCTATCATGGTTCAAGGAGGTTATACAGCATACTTAAGTTCACTGAGCTAAATGAAGAGTCACATCTAGAATTTATATCCAGGTTTGTCTGATTATATAGCATGTGATCCTAGACATAAGTTACATTGTCTCTATTTAGAATATATAAAACTTCCATCTGGATCTCCCACAGATATCTCAAACTCAACTTGTCCAAGTATGATCTTGCTATCTTTCTCTTGCCCTTATAACTTTCCCTCATACCATTCCTTCTCCTTTTTACATGAACCCTATTTCAGTAATTGGTGTCAACATACCACCAACTTTGATGCCTTCTCTCTCATCCTATACAATCAATCAGCAAGTCCTGGAGACTCTGACTTTTATTTGGGTATGATCCCATTTGTGTATATATATTTTTTAAAACAGTCTTTAAAAAACATTTTTAGAGCAATTTGAAATTCACAGTATTCCAAAGTGGCTATACCATTTCACATTCCCACCAGCAATGAATGAGTGTTCCTGTTGCTCTACAACCTTGGCAGCATTTGATATTGTCAGTGTTCTAGATTTTTGTCATTTTAATAGATCCATAGTGGTATCCTGTTGTCATTTTAATTTGCATTTCCATGATTACATATGGTGTGGAGAATATTTCTGTATGCTTACTTCCCATCTATATATCTTTTTGGTGAGGTATCTGTTATGTTCTTTGGCCCGTGTTTTAATTGGGTTGCTTGCTTTCTTACTGTTGAATTTTATGAGTGCTTTGTGTATTTTGGATAACAGCCCTTTATCAGATGTGTTTTCTGCAAATATTTTCTCCCAGTCTGTGGTTTATCTTCCCATTCTATTGACATCGCCTTTCACAGAGCAGAAGTTTTTCACTTTAATCAAGTCCAACTTATCAATTATTTCTTTTGTGGATTATATTTTGGAGTTGTATCTAAAAAGTTAGATACAGCCGGGGGCCCGGCTGGCTCAGTTGATAGAACATGTGGCTCTTGATCACAGGGCTGTAAATTCAAGCCCCACATTAGGTGTAGAGATTACTTAAAAATAAAATCTTTAAAAAAGTAAAATAAAAATAAGAAGTTATTATATCCAAGGTCATATAGATTTTCCTGTGTTGATTTCTTTGCACTTAGTTCTATGATCCATTTTTTAATTTAATTTTTGTGAAGGGCATAGGTCTATGTCTAGGTTCATTCTTTTACATGTAGATGTCCAGTTGTTCCAGGACCATTTATTGAAGTGCATTTCTTTGCTTCAGTGCGTTGCCTTTGTTCCTTCGTCAAAGATCACTTGACTATATTTTGTGGGTCTATTTCTGGGCTCTTTATTCTGTTCTATTGATCTATCCATCTATTCTTTTGCCAATACCACACTGTCTTGTTTACTATAGCTTTATGATAAGTCTTGTAGTTGGCTAGTAGTGTCATCAGTCCTCAAACTTCATTCTTCTTTAACATTGTGTTGGCTTTTCTGGGTCTTTTGCCTCTCCATGTAAACATTGAAGTGACTTTATTGACACCCACAAAATAAATTGCTGGGATATTTATTGGGATCTAACCTTTAAATATGTCTCTAAAACTCACATATGGCTTCACAGGGAAATTCTACCAAACATTTAAAGAATAGTTAATATCTATTCTTCTCAAAACTTTTCAAAAAATGAAAGAGGGAGGAAAGCTTCCAAATTCATTCTATGAGGCCAGCATGAACCTGGTACCAACCAAGATAAAAACTCCACAAAAAAGAAACTGCAACTTAATATCTCTGATAAACATAGATGCAAATATCCTCAATAAAAAACACAATCCACCAATATGTTAAAAAAATCATTCACCACTATCAAATGGGATTTATTCCTGGGACATAATGGTGGGTCAATATTTGAAAATCAATCAACATGATACATCATATCAATAAGAGAAATTATAAAAACCATACAATCATTTCAACAATAGATGTAGAAAAAGCATTCTCAAGTACAACAGCCATTTATGATAAAAAGCCTTTGACAGTAGGTTTAGAGAGAACATACCTCAACATAATAAATATCATAAGTGAAAAACCCACAGTGAACATCATACTCAATGGGGAAAAACTGAGAGCTTTTCCTTTATGGTCAGGAACAAGACAAGGATGTCCACTCTCACCACTTTCATTCAACATAATTGTGGAAGTCCTAGCCACAGCAATCAGACAAGGAAAAGAAATAAAGGCATCCAAATTGGTAAAGAAAAAAATAAAACTTTCACTATTTGCAGATGACATATAACTATATATTGAAAACCCTAAAAATGCCACCAAAGAACTACTAGAACTGATAAATGAATTCAGTAAGGTCTCAGGATACAAAATCAATGTATAAAAATCTGTTTCACTTCTATACACTAATAATGAAGCAGCAGAAAGAGAAATTAAGAAAACAATCCCATTTATAATTGCACCAAAAATAATAAAATATCAGGAATATAAAATTAACCAAGGAGGTGAAAGACCTATACTCTGAAATCTATAAACATGTATGAAAGAAATTAAAGACGGCAAAAATTTTTTACTACATAGTGGAAAAATATTCCACTACACTGTGGAATATTACTCAGCCATTACAAAGAATGAAATCTTGCCATTTGCAACAACATGGACATTCCATGTTCATGAATTGGAAGAACAAATATTATAAAAATGTCCAAAGTAATCTATAGATTTAATGCAATTCCTATCAAAATTCCAAAAGCATTTTTCACAGAACTAGAACAAATAATTCTAAAATTTGTATGGAACTACAGATCTCAAATAGCCAAAGCAATCTTGAAAATGAAGAACAAAACTAGAGGTATCACAATCCTCAGATTAATCCCAGATTTCAATTTATACTACAAAGCTGAAGTAATCAAAACATGGTATGGTACAGGAACAAAAATACACTCATAGATCAATGGAACAGAATAGATAGCCCAGAAATAAACCCATGATTATATGGTCTATTAATCTTCAACAAAGGAGGAAAGAATATGCATGGTGAAAAGACAGTCTCTTCAACAAATGGTGCTGGGAAAACTGGACAGCTACATTCAAAAGAATAAAACTGGGCCACTGTCTGACACCATACACAAAAATAAACTCAAAATGGATTAAAGACCTAAATTTGAGTCTCAAAACCACAGAAATCCTAGAAGGGAGCATAAGCAATAATTTCTCTGACATTGTCCATGACAACAATTTTCTAGATATTATCTCCTGCAGCAAGAAAAATAAAAGGAAAAGTAAACTATTGGGACTACATAAAAATTAAAAGCTTCTGCACAACAAAGGAAACAATTAACAAAACTAAAAGACAACCTACTGAATGGGAGAAGATATTTGCAAATGACATATCTGATAAAGGCTTAGTATCAAAAATATATAGATAATTGATACAACTCAACACCACAAAAACAAATCCAATTTAAGAATGGGCAGAAGACAAAAACAGATATTACTCCAAAGAAGACATACAGCTAATAGACACATGAAGAGATGATCAGCATCACTTATTATCGGAGAAATGCTTATCGAAGCCACAATGAGATAGCACCTCACACCTGTCTGAATGGCTAAAATCAACAACACAAGAAACAGCAAGTGTTGGCAAGGATGTGGAGAACCCTCTTGCACTGTTGGTGGAAGTGCAAACTGTTAGAGCCACTGTGGAAAACATTATGGAGATTCCTGAAACTTTACAAATAAAATTACCATATGATCCAATAATTCCACTACTGGGTGTTTACCCAAAGAAAAATGGAAACACCAGTTTGAAAAGATACATCCGCCCCTATGTTTATAGCAGCATTATTTACAATAGCCAAATTATGGAAGCAGTGTCCATCAATAGATAAATGGATAAGGAAGATGTGGCGCACCCCTCCACACATGCACATGCACACACAGTGGAATATTACTCAGCCATTAAAACGAATGAGATCTTGCCACTTGCAACAACATGGATGGAGCTAGAAAGTATAATTCTAAGTGAAATAAGTCAGAGAAAGACAAACACCATATCACCTCCCTCATATGCAGAATTTAAGAAACAAAACAAACAAGGGCAAAAGAGACAAACCAAAAAACAGGCCCTTAAGTACAGAAAACAAACTGATGGTTACCAAAGGAGAGGTGGGTGGTGGGTGGGTGAAACAGGTGAAGGGGATAAAGAGTACACTTATGGTGTTGAGCACTGAGTAATGTATAGAATTGTTGAATCACTGTATTGCACACCTGAAACTAATAGAACAGTTTATGTTGTGATGAGCACCAGGTGATGTATGGAACTGTTAAATTACTATATTATACACCTGAAACTAATATGACACTGTAAATTAACTAACTGGAATTAAAATAAAAATTTAGGGATGCCTGGGTGACTCAGTCCGTTAAGCTGCTGCCTTCGGCTCAGGTCATGATCCCAGAGTCCTAGGATTGATACCACATCAGGCTCCTTGCTCAGCGGGGAGCCTGCTTCTCTCTCTGCCTCTGCCTGCCACTTTGCCTGCTTGTGCTCTCTCTCTCTGACAAATAAATAAATAAAATCTTAAAAAAAAAGAACGTGATAGCTTTAAAATAAACATTTAAAGTAAAGAAATAAAAAATAATACAGCATTGCATGTTAAGTATACTGGAATTAAAAATTTTTAAAAGGAAAAAAATTAAAAACCAATAAACAAAAAGGTAAACAATAAATAAGACTAGTTTTCCTCTCCAACTCTTCTACCACTACTCATTTAAGCCACTACCATGCTTCCTGTTTAAATGAATGATGCCAGCATACTTTTAAATGCCAAAGTCAGAAACCTGGATATTATCCTTCACTTTTGTTCCCTTACTTCCCTCAATCTCCTCAATAACCAGTTCCCGAGAACCCAACATTTTAATTATCTTCCACCTCTGTCCACTTTTGTTTTCTAATCCTACTGTCTGTTATTGCCCTGGTTCAGGTTCAGGACCCCTCTGCCCCCAGTCACTTCTCTCCTGGAATACTGTGAAAAATTACCTGCTGGCCTCAGTGTATCATGTGCTGTTACCATCTAATGGATTAATTTTTTCAAAATATGAAATCTTATAAAAATCACTGCTACTCAGTATTTTCTTTCTTTCTCCCATGGTCCTGTGAGACATGTACTGTTAGAAAAAAATATTTTTTTCGGGGGATGATGTAGTGAAGAAGAAACCGCCACCTTCTCCAGGATAAAAAGGAACTTTGAGTTATTTACATATGAGCTTTTAGCAGCTTGCAGCCTTGTTACCATGGAATGCCTAGAGAATAAGCAAGAAGTACATCTTTTGGTTATTTAGAAGATAGGAGTCCAAGATCTTATGTAGGATAATTACTGTAAAAAATGTCAATTATGCATAAATTCATAATTTAAATCACAAAGAATGTATTTTGGAACTTAAAAATGTTGTTCAAAAATTCCTCTGAATTACAAATGCTCATAAGAGGCCAAGAAATTGATGAAAATAAATAATAAAGGTGAACTTGTAGTGCCAGATAAAGTAATACATTTTTATTTTTATTTATTGTTTTTTAAAGATTTTATTTATTTATTTGACTGACAGATCACTAGTAGGCAGAGAGGCAGGCGGGGAGAGAGAGAGGAGGAAGCAGGCTCCCTGCTGAGCAGAGATTCCCAATGCAGGGCCCGCAGGGCTCAATCCCAGGACCCTGAGATCATGACCTGAGCCGAAGGCAGAGGCTTATCATAACCTGAGCCGAAGGCAGAGGCTTAACCCACTGAGCCACCCAGGCGCCCCGATGTAATACATTTTTAAAAGTGACTTCTTGACAATAGAGAAAATAACTAAGGAAGAGCATTTGAAGGTTGACAGGTCTCCGAACAACTTGGTTTTTAGAATATGATAA
This sequence comes from Enhydra lutris kenyoni, assembly GCF_002288905.1. Taxonomy (NCBI): domain Eukaryota; kingdom Metazoa; phylum Chordata; class Mammalia; order Carnivora; family Mustelidae; genus Enhydra; species Enhydra lutris. Next base: position 159,299 of record NW_019154215.1, on the reverse strand, counting down.
AGATAGCCTTTCAAATTCAGCAGTAAGAGCTAAATAATTTTTATAATGCTCTAATATTATGCTCACTTGGACACCAGCCAATCTGGACCCAGACTTCTCAACCCGAGGGACAAGAGTTCATTGCCATCCTTATCCTCATCAAGGAGTGCCATTAAGTAAACCTCTATACATTCACAACATAGTATGGCCATCATAACATGAATGTATAGATATTGACAGGTAGGTCTCATCAATTCATAGGGAGGACACATGGAAAAGTAGGTAAATTGGAGCTAGAATCTCAGGCTCGACACACTCCAGTGTTAAAAGGCATTGCATAAAATTTTGAACCTGCTTTTTCATCTGTAAAGTTAGAATTATATCTACAACATAGGTATAAGTCCATGGTTCTAAATGTAAAAAATACAAATAGAAATCACTATATTTCTAGCACTGAGCTAGGTTTAAGAGGATACAACTGACCTTCTGGAAATGACATTTTGGCTAAGTAGTTAAAACCCATTGACATGAACATATTTTGAGGATGATTATGGACTACAAGGAAAAGGACAAGAAGAGTTTAGAGAAAGTAGCAGTTTTCATGAACTGGTTTAGTCTGAAAAGACTACAGATTAAAAAGGTTTTTAATATGGTCCTGGCAATGATGAGATGGAATAGATACTCCCATGCATTGTTGATACAACTGTTAATTGGTATAACCTTTTAGGAGCAAAATATGGAAATATTTCTAATAATTAAAATGTGTTTAATATTTGTATTGAGGTGAAATTCACATAAAATAAAATTAACTATTTTAAGTTTATAACTCAGTGGCATTTAGAATATTCACTTTGTTGAGCAACTGTTCACTTTTATCTGGTTCCAAAACATTTTTATTACCCCCACAAATGAGTCCCTTTACCAATTTACCCATTCTGTTCTCTCTTCAGCCCTGACAACAACTAATTCATTTTTTGTCTTTACGGATTTACATATTCTTCACATTTGATATAAATGGAATCATCCAATATGTGACCTTTCATGTGTGGTCTCTTTTACTTACCATAATTTTTTTCAAGGTTCATCCTTGAACCTTGTAGCATGTTATCAGTCTTTCGTTCCTTTTTAGGGTGGAATAGTATTCCATTATATGAATACATTACATTTTGTTTATCAACTCATCAGTTGATGGGCATTTGGGTTGTTTCCATTTTGAGTTTTATTTTTGGAATAACATGAGGCAGGGGTTTGATCTCATTCTTCTGCATGTGGATTTTCAGTTGTCTCATCACCATTTGTTGAAGAGCTTATTCTGTCTCTCATTGAAAGGACTTGTCATCCTTGCCCAAAATCAATTGACAATAGATGTATGGGTTTATTTCTAGACTCTCAGTTCGATTCTATTGATCTACATGTCTATTCTTATGCCAGAAGTACATGGTTTTACTATAAATTTCTAGGCTTTTAAAATAAGAAAGTGTGAGTCTTTTTACTTTCAGCATTTTGTGTTTATTTGGGATTTCTTGCAATTCCATATTAATTTTACTCTCAGCTTTTCTATTTCTCAAAAATAGACTTCATATTTTGAACGGAATTGCATTCGATCCTTTTATTGCTTTGGGAATTATTGTCATCTTAACAAATGTTGAGTCTTCCAATCCATGTACATGGAACATCTCTCCATTTATTTAGGTCTTATTTAATTACTTTCAGCAATTCTGTAATTTTGAGTGTACAAATCTTGAGATACCTTAAATTTATCTTAAGTATTGTATTCTGTTTTGTGCTTTTGTACATAGAATTGTTTCTTAATTTCATTTTTTGATTGCTCATTCCTAGTGTATAGAAATACAACCAATTTGGAAGAGCTGATTTTGTATCTGGCAATTTGCCAAGTTCATTTATTAGTCCTAGTAGACTTCTTTTTTTTTAATTTTTTATTTTTTCAGTGTAACAGTATTCATTATTTTTGCTCCACACCCAGTGCTCCATGCAATCCGTGCCCTCCACAATACCCACCACCTGGATCCCCCAACTTCCCACCCCCCGCCCCTTCAAAACCCTAAGATTGTTTTTCAGACTCCATAGTCTCTCATGGTTCACCTCCCCTTCCAATTTCCCTCAATTCCCTTCTCCTCTCCATCTCCCCCTGTCCTCCATGCTATTTGTTATGCTCCACAAATAAGTGAAACCATATAATAATTGACTCTCTCTGCTTGACTTATTTCACTCAGCATAATCTCTTCCAGTCCCGGCCATGTTGCTACAAAAGTTGGGTATTCATCCTTTCTGATGGAGGCATAATACTTCATAGTGTATATGGACCACATCTTCCTTATCCATTCGTCCACTGAAGGGCAACTTGGTTCTTTCCACAGTTTGGCGACCGTGGCCATTGTGCTATAAACATTGGGGTACAGATGGCCCTTCTTTTCACTACATCTGTATCTTTGGGGGAAATACCCAGTAGTGCAATTGCAGGGTCATAGGGAAGCTCTATTTTTAATTTCTTGAGGAATCTCCACACTGTTCTCCAAAGTGGCTGCACCAACTTGCATTCCCACCAACAGTGTAAGAGGGTTCCCCTTTCTCCACATCCTCTCCAACACATGTTGTTTCCTGTCTTGCTAATTTTGGCCATTCTAACTGGTGTAAGATGGTATCTCAATGTGGTTTTAATTTGAATCTCCCTGATGGCTAGTGATGATGAACATTTTTTCATGTGTCTGCTAGCCATTTGTATGTCTTCATGGAGAAGTGTCTGTTCATATCTTCTGCCCATTTTTTTATATGATTGTCTGTTTTGTGTGTGTTGAGTTGGAGGAGTTCTTTATAGATCCTGGATATCAACCTTTTGTCTGTACTGTCATTTGCAAATATCTTCTCCCATTCTGTGGGTTGCCTCTTTGTTTTTTTGACTGTTTCCTTTGCTGTGCAGAAGCTTTTGATCTTGATGAAGTCCCAAAAGTTCATCTTCGCTTTTGTTTCCTTTGCCTTTGGAGACATATCTTGAAAGAAGTTGCTGTGCCTGATATCGAAGAGGTTACTGCCTATATTCTCCTCTAGGATTCTGATGGATTCCTGTCTCATGTTGAGATCTTTTATCCATTTTGAGTTTATCTTTGTGTATGGTGTAAGACAATGGTCGAGTTTCATTCTTCTACATATAGCTGTCCAGTTTTCCCAGCACCATTTATTGAAGAGACTGTCTTTTTTCCACTGTATATTTTTTCCTGTTTTGTCGAAGATTAATTGACCATAGAGTTGAGGGTCCATATCTGGGCTCTCTACTCTGTTCCACTGGTCTATGTGTCTGTTTTTATGCCAGTACTATGCTGTCTTGGTGATCACAGCTTTGTAGTAAAGCTTGAAATCAGGTAACGTGATGCCCCCAGTTTTATTTTTGTTTTTCAACATTTCCTTAGTGATTCGGGGTCTCTTCTGATTCCATACAAATTTTAGGATTATTTGCTCCAGCTCCTTGAAAAATACTGGTGGAATTTTGATCGGAATGGCATTAAAAGTATAGATTGCTCTCGGCAGTATAGACATCTTAACAACGTTTATTCTTCCGATCCAAGAACATGGAATGGTCTTCCATCTTTTTGTGTCTTCTTCAATTTCTTTCATGAGTGTTCTGTAGTTCCTCGAGTACAAATCCTTTACCTCTTTGGTTAGGTTTATTCCCAGGTATCTTATGGTTCTTGGTGCTATAGTAAATGGAATCGATTCTCTAATTTCCCTTTCTGTATTTTCATTGTTAGTGTATAAGAAAGCCATTGATTTCTGTACATTGACATTGTATCCTGCCACGTTACTGAATTGTTGTATGAGTTCTAGTAGTTTGAGGGTGGAGTCTATTGGGTTTTCCATATAAAGAATCATGTCATCTGCGAAGAGAGAGAGTTTGACTACTTCATTGCCAATTTGGATACCTTTTATTTCTCTTTGTTGTCTGATTGCTGTTGCTAGGACTTCTAATACTATGTTGAACAAGAGTGGTGAGAGTGGGCATCCTTGTTTTGTTCCTGATCTCAAGGGGAAGGCTGCAAGCTTTTTCCCATTGAAGATGATATTTGCTGTTGGTCTTTCATAGATAGATTTTATGAAGTTCAGGAATGTTCCCTCTATCCCTATACTTTGAAGCGTTTTCATCAGAACGGATGCTGGATTTTGTCAAATGCTTTTTCTGCATCAATTGAGAGGACCATGTGGTTCTTCTCTCTTCTCTTATTAATTTGTTCTATCACATTGATTGATTTGCGAATGTTGAACCATCCTTGTAGCCCAGGGATGAATCCCACCTGGTCATGGTGGATAATCTTTTTAATGTGCTGTTGGATCCTGTTTGCTAGGATCTTGTTGAGAATCTTAGCATCCATATTCATCAGTGATGTTGGTCTGACATTCTCCTTTCTGGTAGGGTCTTTGCCTGGTTTGGGGATCAGGGTAATGCTGGCTTCATAGAAAGAGTCTGGAAGTTTTCCTTCTGCTTCAATTTTTTGAAACAGCTTCAGGGGAATAGGTGTTATTTCTTTTTTGAACGTTTGGTAGAATTCCCCAGGGAATCCATCAGGTCCTGGGCTCCTAGTAGACTTTTTACATATTCTTTAGCATTTTCTATGTACAGGATAATGCCATTGGCAAATAAAAATAATTTGCTTTTTTCCTTCCAATTTGGATTCAGTTATTTTCCTTGCTTAATTTCTCTGGCTGGAACTTTCAGAACAAAACTGATGGAAGCAAACATCCTTGTCTTATTGGTGATCTCACTTGGAAAGCTTTCAATTGTTCACTATAGAGTATGATCTAGAATTGAGTTTTTCATAAATGCTCCTTATTATGTTGAAGCAATCTACTTATATTCCTAGTTTGTCGAGTGTTTTTATTATGAAAGGGTATTGGAGTTTGTCAAATGCTTTTTTTTTTTCCTCTATCAATTGAGACGATAATGTGTTTTTCCTTTTCCTATATTAATATAAGATTTTGACATTGATTTTCATATGTTGAATAACCCTTGAATTTTGTGGGTAAACACCAATTCATCAAGATATAAAATCCTTCAGCTGGCTTAGTTTGCTAGTATTTTGTTGAGGATTTTTTTTTAAGATTTTATTTATTTATTTGACAGAGAGATAGTGAGAGAGGGAATGCGAGCAGGGGGAGTGGGAGAGGGAGAAGCAGGGTTCCCGCTGAGCAGGGAGCCAGGATCATGACCAGAGCCAGGGCCCTGGGATCATGACCTAAGCTGAAGGCAGACGCTTAACAACTGAGCCACCCAGGCAGCCCTTGTTGAGGATTTTTGCATCAATTATTCATCAGGACTTCGGAGGTGATGGATATGTTTATGGCATGCTTTGTGGTAAATAAACAAACCAACAAAAATATGTACATATCACATGATCCAGCACTCTCACTACTTAATATTACCATGGAGATATATGCACACAGGGGCACAGAAAAGCATAGATAAATGTTTATTATGACATTGCTTGTAAGAACCAAAGTATTAGAAATAGCTTAAGTCATCAAAATGGAAATGTTAGGGCACCTGGGTGGCTCAGTGGGTTAAGCCTCTGCCTTTGGCTCAGGTCATGGTCTCAGGGTCCTGGGATCAAGTCCCGCATTGGGCTCTCTGCTCAGCAGGGAGCCTGCTTCCCTTCCTCGCTCTCTCTCTCTGCCTACCTCTGGCTACTTGTGATCTGTCTGTTAAATAAATAAAACCTTTTAAAAAAATGGAAATGTTAAATAAACTGTGCTCTATCTATATCAAGGAAACTACACAGTAATTGAAAAGAATAAGATTCTTATACTGAAGCACCTCCAGGAATATTGTTGCATAAAAACAACAGGGAAATAGATGTAATATTACAATATTTAGTTAAAATGCAAAACAGAAATATATAAATTTCTAGATGGATATCCATCAAACCAGTGTGTTTAATTGTGGGAAGGGGATTGAAATTGGAGGTGTGGGTAAAACAGTATATTAAGATGAAATAGGCTATCTCAGTGGATTTTAAGCAGTTTATTACTCATTGATGTCATAGTTTAATGAGAGTTATTGGTTTTCCTGCATGGCTCTGCTCTACTGATTATTCAGGTATCTAGCCTGCATTCATCTCACAGTCATGTGTTCCAGATGGTACACATGGTTTCCAAGATCACTGAAAGGAGATGGAAAGATTACCCAGCATTGTTTTAGAAGTGTCTTATATTACGTTTGGTAATATAAGATATTACGTTGGGACCCCAACATATGTGCAAGGGAAGTTGGAAAATCTAAGAGATCACATACTTTTTGATCAAGCAATCTTACTTTTCAGAATCTATTCTGTAGAAATATAATCACCAGTAATTTGAATATATGTGCAAACATTTTAATTGCAGACAGCATTGTTTTTAGTGGGCAAAGTATAGAAATACATGTTGAGTGACAGGGAATAATTTTGATAACATACAGTACATTCATACTATAGAAAATAGATTCATTTGTATTTATATTTGTGGACCTCTGGAAAGTCCTATAGGACTTCCATGCTGAGAAGAAGAGAAACAATATAAGTAACTCAAAGTCATATAAAGAAATAAAGGACAACAGTAAAGGTAGCTACATAGGTAAATATAAAAGCAAGTAGTTTTTCATATTTGCTTTATAACTCTTTTTTTCCTATATGACTTAAAAGACAAATGCATAAAACAATAATTATAAAGCTATGTTAATATGCACACTCACCATTCATCCTGTTTCAGCTGAGTTGTGCAGGACTCTCCTTATAATGGTTTATGATTCCTAATTAAGGGTTCCTGAAAGTCACAATGTAGTATTATAATATGTAATTAAAATGAAAAACGGAAATACGTAAATTTCTAGATGGATATCCATCAAACTGAGCAGTGTTATAGGGAGGAGATTCAAATTAGAGGTATGGTTAAAGCAGTATGAACCAGGTAATTAATTATTTATGACAATATTATTTGTGACAATAGCAACATAAAGATACATGATGTCTTTTCTTAAAGATTTTATTTATTTGAGAGAGAAAGAGACCAGGAGCTGGGAGGGAGGGACAGAGGGAGAAGCAGACTCCCTGCTGAGCAAGAAACCCAACATGGGGCTTCATTCCAGGACCTTGAGATCATGACCTGAGCCTTAGGGAGATTCTTAACTGACTGAGCCACGCAGGCACCCCAAGATGCATTATGTCTTTATTTAACAATATTCCTATATTGATGCTTCAATATAAGAATCTCATTCTTTTTAACTATTGTGTAGTTTTCTTGGCATAGATAGACAACTTTTTATTCGACCTTTCCCTTTTGATGACCTAGGCTATTTCTAATATATTGGCACTTACAAACAATGACACAGTAAACATCAATCTATGCTTTCCCGTGCATATGTGTACATATATCTCTATGGTAATACAAAGCAGTGGAAGTGCTGGGTCATATGGTATATACAAATTTTTACTGGTTTTTTAATCTTTTTTTTTCCATCTGTAAAGTCTATTGGGGTTATAGAGATATTTTCCCACTATTTGTCACGGTATTGAAAATATTTCTTCACAGGCTGTTTCTTGTCTTTGGACATTTTATATTTTTTTCTTTATAATTTCTGGATTTTTTTTCATGCTTAGAAGATAATGACATCACAAGATTATACATGTTTTTAGTTAATTTTCATTGCAATATTTTATTCTTGTTCTTCACATTTACATTCTTTCTCTCTTTTTAAAAGATTTTGTTTCTAAGTAATCTCTACACTCACTGTGGGACTCAAACTTACAACCCCGAGCTCAAAGTCATATGTTCCACCAGCTGAGCCAGCCAGGGGCTCCTTGTTCTTCGTTTTCATCTTCAGTCCACCTCGGGTGTATTTTTGTGTATGTGGTGAATAGGAATCTATGTTCATTTCCTTCTGATTGGATAGCACATGTACTTGATTCTTAGGTTTTTAAAAAAATCCTTATAAATATGTGAAATCCTTAAATAAAAAAATGTTTATAGCTAAACATTTGCTCACTACTATGATTATTTCCTTAGGACATATTCCAAACTGTAGAATTATTGGGTCATGGTATGTGCAATATATACAGCATTTGGTACTTACTGTGAATAGAAGCAAAAAAAAATGGATGTAGCAATTTACTCTCTCAACAAGTATGAGAATGCCTACGTCCTCAACAAAACTGAATATTGTAAGCAAACATTTGTCTATTTGATAGGCAATTTTAAAATTTTATTTTCCATTTGATTTTTTGTCTCCTACTAAGGCTGAATAATGTTTATTGTTCACATAGACTTACTTGTTAGATACACAATTTTTAGGCTATGATAACCACCATTTTGACTTTCAGGAGCCCTAAATTATGAATTGTAAACCATTTGACTCTTTGATTATAAGGAGACTTCTGCACTGCTTAGCTGAAACAGGGTCTACGATGAGAGTATATGAAGCAATAATGGAGACCATGATATCATAGGAGACCCCAAATGGAGGGCCAGGGCAAAATGCAGAGATTCTGATTCAGAGTAAGAGTATCAGTGAGTATGGGGACATGTGTCCAAATTTTGCATTTTTAGCAAGTACTCCAGATGATTATAATGTAAAGAGCTATTTGAGAAATCAGTTATACAATGTTACAATAATTTTATAGACTGAATATGAGAAATAATTCCTTTCCTGTTGGGTCCTACTTGAAAATGCAAATTATAGTTTGCAGTGAAATAGATTATTGCCATTTTATGCAAACAGAAGTAAAACTGGGCCAAGAACACTAGATTCTAAGTAAAAATTTATTACATATCCACTATATATAAGTCATTAATCAAAAGAAGTATAATGAAATACATGATATGGTATTTACTTTGAGATGCAAAATGCAAGAAGTCCAATTAGGAAATAATGTTTAAATATATATATACATATACCTATATGTATATATATACACACACACATGTGTATAATATATATAAGTATAGCTATGTGTGTGTATATATGTGTTTTTGTAAGACTAAACATATATATATATTTATATATATACACACACATATGCACTAAATATATGTACAATACATATTGTACATATGTACACTAAAAAGTACATATACATATATAGACATATATGTATATGTTTATATATAATATGTTACATATATTATATATATATTAGTCTTACAAAATTTTTCCATGTTTCTGGAAGGAAAGTAATAGAAAGATGGCTTTCTTAGATCTATTTTCTGCATTGTTTTGTGCTATTTATACCTGTCCCCTGAGAGTCTTCTGACCCAGCCTGCAAGGAGACTTCAGGGAGAGATCATCTCACAGGAGAAGGAAGACAAAACCTTAGTCCTTAGACCTAAGGCAACTCTAACTACAGCTTTTTTTTTTTTATTCCAACTTGTACCTTGGTCCAACTCCAAAAATGGCCACATCATGTCCGACCCCTAATACAGAGGAGGGGTCCTGGGATTGAAAACAGAAGAGGCTGTCTTGCTAGGAACCCTGCAAGGCATTGTGGCCCAAGCAGTCTCACCTGTGTGAAGGGTCATCATGAAGCAGAGAGGCTTCAGAATACAGAGTGAGGGGTTCAGCCCACTAGGGACTCCAGGAAAGTGAGTGGGTTTTGGCACCTGGGGGGACCCCAGTGCACCAGGAACAGTGAAGGCCAGCAGAGAACAATGGTCGCAGCAGAAGAGGCAGCAGGTGCCCAGCAGGGGAGAACCCAGGGGGCAGAACCCAGGAGAAGAGAAGGGCAGGGCTCAACAAATACTGGCATGAAGCCCCCACTGCCTTGCCTACTAATGGACTTGTTCCTGAGCACGGTGAGTCATGTCAGGGCTCGCCCTCAAATAACTGATGCTCTGCAGCGGGTTGGGGTTCTATATGCACAGGTAGGAGCAAGAGTCCACCAAGCGCAGCTCAGAGTCACCTCATTTCTTCCTCACAGCAGCCCTGTGAGCCAAATGTTTTCCCCGTGAAAAAGACTGAGTCTTAAGCAAGTATATCTGTAATAATTGCCAGTTTTATTCCTCTGGCTAAGAGATCCAGAGATAATTTGAAGTTTACATTTCTTTTTTATAGTTCTGTTGTCAGAAGTTTATTAAGTGTTTTACTGCCCTTCAAAGGTGATTGACAAGGTTTTTGTGTCTGTTTATTTTAGTTTTTTGTGACACAATACACACACATACACACACATATATATTCATTTTGTGGAAAATGAGAAGATGCCGATAGCCAAAAAAGAAATGAAATATAAATCACACAGAGGTTCACTGTTAACCTTTTGGTGTATAATAATTCATACTTTTTCTTTTGCATTTTGTCATATATAAATGTACACATATGTGTGTGTATATATATATACACATACACACACACTGTTTTGCAACTTATTATTTTTACTTTACAATATAAATAAGCATCTTCCCATGCAAATGAATAAAACATCTTCATTAAATGAGTGAGATTGGGTCAAAAGATGAGACATTGGTAACAGGAGTCATATGCAAATCAAAGGAACACTAGAGGATAGGAGTAAAAAGGCAGCAATATCTAGCAAGAAAATGCAGACAAAAAGAAGCCAATGGTGGTAATATTAATAACAGAAAATAGTTGAATTCAGGGGAGAAATGCATTAAATGGGATAGGGACGGTCCAGGGAATGCCTATGGTTAGAATGCAGAGCCCTAAATTTCTTTCTCAGACCCCTTATCTCTTCCAAACACCTTTCCATCTCATCTCCCTCCCTCGTCATTTCTTCATCTTTAAAGTGCCTATAGTCTATGTCCTCTTTAAATTCCTCGAGGGACTGAAGCAGCCTTTGCCTAAAATTCCCTTCTGTTTGCTGGCGTTCAAATTCTCCATAGGGGCGTTCTTCCTCTCTCTTTGGCACGCTGCACTTGGGCTTTCCTTCATTTTCTTTGCAGGGTTTTTGCATGATGTTGTTTCCAGCTTAACCCCGGGGAGAAAATGTAGAGCGAATTGCTTCGTTTCTTTTGATTCAGGTTTGTCAGTTTCTCTTTGAAGCAAGATACCTAATCTCCCACCCGCTGCCACACAGGTCCAGCCCTCTGAAGTTCAAGATGCCGCTCCTTCCTCCCGCACTCCAACTCCGCCTCCTTTCTCCTCCCTCTGCAACCCACCATTTCCCCAGCAGACAAGGCTAATGGCCTCTCTGACGGGCCTGGGAGAAAGGGAGCAGACCAGTTATTGAGCTGTGAGGCTGCAAATTTTACCCAGCTCTAGCCCTTCCCAACTTCCACCCTCAGAGACCCGGGCTGAGTGCCTCCCTCGCACTGACCTGTGAGGATTCGGGATAGTTTCTCTTTTTCTTGCCTCGAGATGTCTGTGAACACAGACCCTTGGACCTGCAGACAGAAAGGAAGGGAGCGGGGAGAAGGGAGCTCTCTGTGGATCCACCAGTCCGAGAGACAAGACACTCATTATCTTGAGTCCAGGATCCTCACAACCGTCGTTGTCCAAAATTTCCTACCTCCTGGTTCCTCCTCCTATCCTTATCCCTTCCTCCTGGATCCCTGCCTCCACCCCCAACCCCTCACCCTTTTGGCCTAGCCATTGCGAGGGCTGCAGTCCCCTTGCCACCCCCCACCGCAGGACCCACAGGCAGCCACTGAATGAGAGGAAATATTTTCAAATTACGTCTAAATTTCTGCCTCCACCCCAGGATTCTAGCCGTTCCCCACACAACAGCCCACACCTCATTTCCTCAACGGAATTGGAGAAAGAGGAGGATAAACGGAAAGCGTGCCAATCCGAGAGAAACCGATTATTTCTAAACTATCACTCAATCTGTAGGTGTCTCTCAGGAGACTTCCACCTACTCCCCACCGTCCTTTCAAAAAAAAAAAAAAAAATACGATAATCTCCCAACGAGTTTGCAGGGATTTGGGCAAAGTGAGCCTGGACCTATTCCTGTCGCTAGATTCAGCCACTACCACCCCAGGCGTCCCAGCGGTTTCCTCAAACCAACCTTCTGAGATTTAATGAATTTAAGTCCTCTTTCTCTTGGCCACAAGCAGGAACGACTACAGGACAGTAAGGAGCTGGTACCCAGAGGAGAAAGAAGCCCGGGAATATAAGGACTTCGCAGCAGCTCCTGGTCACGTGAGGATTATGTCATCCTCCAACTCTGGCCCCCACTTTCCCCTCCCACCAGCTGTGCTGCAGAAGTGCAACGATTTACCAACCTCCCACCTCCCCACCACACCAGGCCCTGTCACTCATTTTCATCACTGCTAATTCTGGAGGTCAAAAGTGACCCCTTCTCCCTGTGGCTGGAATTTGCCTTTCTCTGATTACCAGAGAAGGGCTGCATCTTTCCATAGTCATATTAACCACTGTTACTTTAGTGGTTGTGTTGAGGGGATTGCACATCCTCTTCTAAGCTACAACAAAAAAGGTAGCAGTTTTCCCTCCACTGACACCCCCCAACTCACCAATAGCCACCATTTGCCTTGCTGTTCATTTCTTGAAATCAAATTAGAGGGGGTGGGGTAAATTAGGAAAGGAAGTAATGATTGAGATAGTGGTTTTTCACTTTTGTTCTGATAATTTCCTACTCTTCCATTTTTCCATCAATTTATTATATTCTTCTTTAATCAGAAATATAGTAACAATGAGTACATTCGGAAAAAAGACTCAAGATAGGAGGGGTAAAAAGACCCAGCCACCTGTTTCTTCTGCTGAATCATAAGATAAATATAGACCCTCCAGGCAAACACATTTTTGGAAGTTTAAAACATACAGGGCAGCTGGAGGCTACTACTCTTCTGAGGAGCTCCTAAGCATGTGAAGCCCTTTGGTTAGGTGAACTATTGAGGCCATAACCCAACAGCACTTTGCCCCTAGCATTTCAGATCTCAAAAATCAGTCGTAAAACTTTACTGGTTTGATCTCAGTATCATGCTCTCTCTCTCTCTGTTTATACTACGCAGTTTTATTTCTTTAGTTCCTATATGCAAGAGATCCTACCTTTCCTCCATACTTTTATTGAGAATCAAAGAGTTTTTTATTTCTCCCAGACACTGTCATCTTATTTATGTTTTCTTAGACCTCATTCAGCCACACTGAGGAATTAGGACTAACAGAAACTGGTCACATTACCAAATTTTTTGTTGCTAAGGATTTTCGTACTAATCTAAGTGAATTAGTTTTGGTGATATATTAGTTTGAAATATATACATCAGAAAGAGGGATGTGTTCTTTTTTCCCTTTGATTTCTTTTTTTAAATATTTATTTAATTCAATTTAATTAACATATACTGTATTATTAGTTTCAGAGGTAGAATTCAGTGGTTCATGAGTTGCATAAAACATCCAGTGCTCATTACTTCAGGTGGCCTCCTTAATGATTATCACCCCAGTTACCCCATCCCCTCCCACCTCCCCTCCGGCAACACTCAGTTTGTTCTGTATAGTTAAGTGCCTCTTATGGTTTGTCTCCCTCTGTTCTTACCTATTTAATTTTTTTCCCTTCCTCTATGTTCATCTGTTTTGTTTCTCAGATTCCTCATATGAGTGAAATCATATGGTATTTATCTTTTTCTGATTGACTTATTTGCTTAGCATAATACCCTGTAGTTCTATCCACGTCATTGTAAATGGCAAGATTCCATTCTTTTTGATGGCTGAGTAATATTCTATTATATATGTGGTGTGTGTGTATATATATGAATATTGGTAATGTATATATTATATATGTGGTATCTTTATCCATTCTGTATATATACAATATATATTGGCATATATATATTACATATATACAATAGATAGATATAGATACATATATAAATAGATAAATACATATATAATAGATAAATATATCTATATCTTTATCTATATCTATATAGAATGGATAAAGATAGCAAATCTCCTTTATCCATTCATCTATCAGTGGACTTTTCCCACATATTGGCTATTTTGGACATTGCTGCTATAAACATTAGGATGCAGGTGCCCCTTCGAGTCACTATGTTTGTATCCCTTGGATAAATACCTAATAGTGTCATTGCCGGGTCATAGGGTAGCTCTATTTTTTAGTTTTTGAGGAACTTCCATACTGTTTTCCCGAGTGGCTGCACCAGTTTGCATTCCCATCAAGGTGCAAGAGGGATCCCCTTTCTCTGCATCCTCACCAACATCTATTGTTTCCTGAGTTGTTAACTTCAGCCATTCTGACAGATATGAGGTGGTTTCTCATTGTGGTTTTGATTTGTATTTCCCTGATGCCAAGTGACATTGAGCATTTTTTCACATGTCTGTTGGCTATGTGTATATCTTCTTTGGAGAAATGTCCGTTCATGTCTTCTGCCCATTTCTGGACTGGATTATTTGGGGGTTTTTGGGTGTTGAGTTTGGTAAGTTCTTTATAGATTTTGGATACTAGCCCTTTGTCTGATAAGACATTTGCAAATATCTTCTCCCATTCCATAGGTTGCCTTTTAGTTTTGTTGACTGTTTCCTTTGCAAAGAGGAATGTGTTCTTAAAACTTGTTTTTAGAAAGACTGTAGCTCATTATGAATGAAAAGTTGCCATTAACAATTTTGATATAAATGATTCCAGAAAATACTTAAAAGAAAGAGAAGAGGTCTTAAGAAGAGTGAAGCATTGTTGTCGCAGTTATTAAAAAATGTTGGGTCGGCAGTTCCGGGAATGCAGGAGGAACAATAGAAATGACCGCCAGGGCCACCATCTTCCAGTCCCCTCCCCACCCCCTTCCTTAACCCTAGACTCTCCAGCCAAAAGGGTGTACGCCCAGGTCACCTCTCCATAGGTAACCCGATACCTATGCAGGAAACAGGAGTATCAGGAGCCCTCACCCCATACTTTCCGATCACCAAATATGGATGTGAGCCCATGCCCTGCCTTGGCTGATAAAAGATCCCCGCCAACTCCCTCCCAGTGCAACTTCCCCCACTGCCCTTTCCGGAGTTGAGGAACCTCGCCCAAGGGTGCCCACCTCCTCCCAGCGTGACTTTCCTGGCTCCCCTTCTCCTGAGCCCTGAAACTTCGCCAGAGAGTGCCTTTAATAAATCTTGCCTTGTGCCCACCTTGCCTGGTATTATGTTTACCTCGCCTGCGAAACTTTACACAAAATGTTAAGTTGTGATAGAGGCATAACGATTTATTGATAGGGTGGGGAATTCCTGGATCCTCTGTGAACAGCTTTTCATGCAGATGGTTAGACTCATGGTTTTCATGACACACGGAAGGATCCAAGTGCTGAAGATTTTAGCACTGTGGTAAGAAACATAGCTTTGAACAAATCTGAGTTTGAATTAATTGCATTTACTTACATGTTGTATAACTTGGATCTAAAATTTGGATATTAAAACTTCCCTGTGTCTCATCTATAAAATGAGGCTAATGCTTCATAGAGTTGTTGGGATTAAATGATATAATTTATATAAAGAATTTAGTACATGACTGAAAAATACCAAGTGCTCCAATAAATGACAGGTCTCAATGATTACCTCCTAAGGATCTCAGGAATACTTCCAGTTTCCATTATACCTCTACTGCCACTCCCCTAATGCAAACAGCCACAAACTCCAGGACAACCACAATATTTACTGATCTCTTTGCCTTACATCTTGCTACTTTCCAATAGAATGATGATTCCAAGCAACAAATATGATCATATCACTGTCCTGAATTATTTTATTTCATCCTCCAACAATCTTACTAGATAGGAACTTCTTTTGTTGATCTTCTGAACATTTCACGGAATACATCTCCCTTTCCTTTTTAAAGATTTGTTTACTATTTGAGAGAGAGAGAAAGAGAGCAGGAGGAGGAGGGGCAGAGGGAGAAGGAGAGAATCCCAAGGAGACTCCCTGCTGAGTACAGAACTACAGGGCTCTATGTCACAACACTGAGATCACGACCTGAGCCCACCTGAGCTGAAACCAAGAGTTGGATGCTTAACTGACTGAGCTCCATTTCTTTCTTTCTTTCTTTTTTTTAAGATTTTTAAAGATTTATTTATTTTGACAGAGAGAGACACAAGCAGAAAGAGGGGCAAAAGCAGAGGAAAAAGCAGGCTCCCTGCTGAGCAAGGAGCCCAATGCAGAACTTCATCCCAGGACCGTGGGATCGTGATCTGAGCCAAAGGCAGATGCTTAACCGACTGACCCACCCAGGCATCCCTCTACATCTCCATTTCTAAGTAGAAGCTTGTATAAAAATACATGCAAATACAAGCAAAGTAAGATACTGAGTTAGATTTGTCTTGTTTGCCTACTATAAACTGATGGGACTCACAGGTGAGGACAAAGAGTCATTATATGTCATAAGAAGAAACTCCAACAATTGGGACTAGATACCTTCATAAGAGCTTGCCAAAAGGCATCTAAGCCAGCTCTACTACCTATAACAATCATCCTAGTCTTCCTTCCCCCAAGTCAGTATAAGGAGACAGGTAAGGGTAGGTGGTAAAGAAATGGAAATGTGGGAGCCATTGACTTTGTGGAGAGGTCACTGTGGTTCATTATAACAACACCAGTGATACAACTTATTTAATACTTCTTATTTACTGTTTAATTCTTCTAAGCACTTTTCATATACTAACTAAATTAATACCTATAATGCTGTTATTAGGAAACTAAGGAGTACAAATTCCAATTTGACTTTACATGGGGTAAGGGGAATCTATAAGCAACTTGTTTTAGAATTGTACAAAATATGCTAAAATAAACCAAATGACAAAAATTATGGGCAGACTGGGATCAGGCATACACTCCTGCTTTGAAGAACCAGATAACTGGACAAATATATCAAACAACTGAAACTGTTTTCAGACTCTGTACAACTGAGAGTACAATGGTGTGGTCCCTGACAGAAAAGAATCAGGGTGAGCTTTATGATTGCTTTGGATTTTAACTAAAGGTACCCGCTTGAACTGGCCAATTTAAGGGATAAATAGACAACAATAGTAAGAAATTATATATACCACTTTTAATAATAGAATTAGTAGGCAAAAGTTAAATGAGATGGAATCTATCAGCTAGACCTAATTATATATATGCCATATGGTAAACAATTGAAAAGCTTCAATAACATTTTTGAGATTGGCACTATACAAAGTATATTCTGTGATCATAACAGAGTGAAATTAGAAATAATGGAAAGAAATTTGGAAAGTTGAAAATATGTAGAAATTAAACAATGTAATTTGAAATAATGAACATCATTAGAAATCACAGGGAAACTAGGAAATAATTTGACACAAATGAAAATTAACTCACAACATACCACTATTTATGGGATTCATGTAAAGTAGTACTTAAAGTGAAATTTATATTTGAGTACATTGAAAACAAGAAAGATCTCAAAGCTGTAACTTCCACCTTATGAAATGAGAAAAAGAAGAGTGTAGTAAATCCAAAGGCACCAGAAGTAAGGAGAGAATAAAGATTAGAGCAGAAATTAATGAAATAGAAAAGAGGAAAAAAATAGAGAAATTCAAAAACCAAAATTTTTTTCTTGAAAAAAAAAAAAAAACAACAACAACAACAGCAAAATTAACAGACTTTTAGTTAGAATGACTAAGAAAAAAAAGGCGAGAAGACTCTATTTGCTAAAATCAGGAATGAGAGCAGCCACCACTACTGCCTTCACAAAAAATTTAGAAAAAGATTGTAAGAGAATACTATCAACAATTGCATGCCAGTTAATTAAATAAATCAGATGAAATTATCAAATGCCTAGAAAGACACAAACTACCAAAACAAACCCAAGAAGAAATAAAAAACCTGAATAGATTGATAACAAAGAAATTAATGTAATAATTTTAAAACTTCTCAGTGAGGAAAAAGTGGTCAATATCACCCTGATCCCAAAACCAGACAAAGACATCACAAGAAAACTACAGATCAATAACTTTTATGATATAGATGCAAATATCCTCAAAAAATACTAGCAAGCTGAATTTAGAAACATATCAAAAGAATTATAGACCATTACCAAACAAAGTTAATTTCAAGAAAGTCAATATATGTATACACCATATTAATAGAATAAAAAACCTCACCACATTACCATTTCATGTCATCATTTAATTTCAGTGAACTGCCAAAAAGTTTTTTAAAAATACAACTCTTCATAATAATAAAGAAAACTCTCAAAAAAGTAGGAATAAAGGGAATATCCTTAACCTGATGAAGGACGTAGAAGGAAAACCCACAGTTAACATTACAGTTGGTGGCAAAAAACTGGATGATTCCCTCCTATGAGCTGAAGCAAGACATAGATGCCTGCTTTCACCACTTCTAGTCAGCATTGTACTGGAGGTTTCTGACAGGGCAATTAGGCAAAAAACATGAAATCAAAAGGATCCACATTGGAAAAGGAGAAGTCAATCCATCTATATTTGCAGGCAACATTATCATATACATAGAAAATCATTTAAAAATCCATAAGAAAGCTACCAGAACTCATAAATGAATTCAAAGCTGCAGAGTAAACAGATCACCAAACAAACCCAGTAGTGTTTGTATACACCTATGATGAACAATCTCAAAAGAAAATTAAGGAAACAATTCTATTTACAGTGTCATAAAAGGAAAAAATGCCTAGGAAGATATTTAACAAAAAAAGTGCAAAATTTACATTCTGAAAATTACAAAGAATTACTGACATACATTAAAGACCTAAATAAATGGAAAGACATTCCATATTCATGAATTGGAGGATTAAATCATTAAAATGGCAATACTCCTCAAAGAGATCTACAGATTCAATGCAATCCCTACCAAAATTTTAATGAACTTTTTTGAAGAAATGAATAAATTGGGGCGCCAGGGTGGCTCAGTCCCTTAAGCGTCTGAGTTTGTCTCAGGTCATGATTCCAGGGTCCTAGAATGGAGTCCCACATGGAGTTCCACATAGGGCTCCCTGCTCAGTGGGGAGTCTGCATCTTCCTCTCCCCCTGCTCATGCTCTCTCTCTCTCTCTCTCTCTCTCTCACGCACGCGTGGGCGTGCCCTCACTCTTTCTCTCTCAAATAAATTTAAAACAAAAGAAAAAGTAGATTTTCTTTTTAAAAAAAGATTTTATTTATTTGACAGAGCGAGAGAGCAAGTAGGCAGAGCCACAGGCAGAGGCAGGGAGAGGCAGAGAGAGGCAGGAAGCCTGTGAAGCTGGCTCCCCGCTGAGCAGGGATCCTGACCACAGTGGAGGGGTGGGGGGGGGCTGACCTTGACACCCCCCTCCCCCCAGGTCAGGACCAGAGCCAAAGGCAGCGGCTTAACAAACTGAGCCTCCCAGGCGCCCCTAAAGTAGACTTTCTATTACCTAATGGAATTGCAAGTAACTTGAAATAACCAAATAATCTTGTCAAAGAAGAACAAAGATGGAGGAATTACATTTACTGATTTCAAATCTTACTACAAGGCTATAATAATCAAAATAAGGTGGCACTGACGAAGGATAGATATACAAGTCAGTGGAATAAAATTGAAACTCTAGAAATAAACCCATATGCTATGGTCATTTGATTTTTGGAATGGCACCAAGATAATTTGATGGGGGAAAAAGTCAAATTTTCACAATTGTTACTGAGAGAATGAGATAACCACTTGCAAGAGAATAAAGCTGAACACCTCTCATCATGTACAAAAATTAACTCAAAATGAATCACAGACCTAAATGTAAGAAACAAAACTACAAAACCCTTAAATTTTTGTGACCTTGGATTAGACAATGGTTTCTTAGATATGACAACAACAGCACAAAAAACAAAATTAAAAAAATAAATCAGACATCTTCAAAATTGAAAACTATTATGTTTCAGAGGATATCAAGAAAATGAAAAGATACTCAACAGAATATGAAAAAAATTTCAAATCATCTATCTGACAAGGAGCTTGTATCTAAAATATGTAAGGAGCTATTATATTGAATAATAAGAAGACAACCCAATTAAAAATGAGCAAATGATCTGAATAGACATATATCTAAAAAAGTATAAATATGGCTGACAAACAAATGAAATAATGTTCAATATCATGATAGTCATTAGGAAAATGCAAATCAAAATCACAATGAAATATCACTTTATAACCATTAGGGTGGCTAAACAGCCAATGTTGATAAGGATGTGGAAAACTTGGGACTCATGCATTGCTGATGGGAATGTAAAGCAGTGCAACCGCTTTGGAAATCATTTTGGCAGTTCTTCAAAAAGTTAAATATAGAATTAACATATGACCTAGCAATTTCACTCCTAGGTATATACACAGAGAAATAAAAACATATGTCCACATAAAAATTTGCTCATGAACATTTATAGTAGCCTTATTCATATTAACCAAAACTTGGAAACAACTCATATGTCCATCAACTGATAAATGGATAATTATAATGTGGTAGGTTGGTACAATGGAATATTATTTGGCAATAAAAATAAAGTACTAATACATGCTACAACATGAATGAACCTTGAAAACAATAGAGTAAGTGAAAGAAGACTGTCAAAAAAGACCACATTTTGTATGATTCCATTTCTATGAAATGTCCAGAATAGACAAATCTATAGAGATAGAAATTAGATTAGTGGTTACATAGGCTTGGTAGCTTGGGGAGAAATAGGGAGTTACTTCAAGTAGGTTTCCTTTAGAGGTAATTAAAGTGTTCTAACATTGACTGTAGTAATAGTTGCACTATTCTGTGAACATACCAAAAAGCATTGACTTACACACTTTAAATTGGGGAATTAAATGATATATGAATTATATCTCAATAAAGTTTTTATTTAAGAACAGTCAATGAACACATGGCAATAGAAACTACAGAAACTGCACCACAGTAAAAAATAAATGAGAGGTTGATCAATACAAAGTAGTATAACTGGAAATATGCCTCAGGCAAAGAAGAAAGTATGTGAGACAAAAAATAGATTGAAAAATATAATGGTTGGGTGCCTGGGTGGCTCAGTCAGTTAAGCACCTGACTCTTGATTTTGGTTCAGGTCATGATCTTGGGGTTGTGAGATTAAACTCCAGGTCAGACTCTACACTGAGAATCTCTCTCTCCTTCTGCCCCACCCCCAGCTTACACTCTTTCTCTCTTTCTCTCTTAAATAAATAAAATCTTTTAAGTTAAAGAAAAATATAATGGCTGAAATAGTTCTAAGTTTTATGAATATTATAAACTCACAGATCCAAGAAGCATAATAAACCTCTAGTAGGATAAACAAAAAGAATGTCACATCAGTCTCATGTTCACTGCAGCATTATTTATTATAGCTGAGCTATGGAAACAAACTAAGTATTCATCAGCAGGTGAGTAAATAAATAAACTGTGGTATATATAGACAATGGAATATTATTCAGCTATAAAAAAGAAAGAAATCTTCCTATTTGTGACAACATGGATGGACCCTGAGAGCATTGTACTAAGTGAAATGAGTTAGAGAAAGGCAAATATGATATCATCTTATTTATATGTGGAATATTAAAAAAAAGAAGAACCCACCAAACTCATAAATACAGACAATGGATTGGTGGTTGCCAGAGGCATGGATGGGGGGATAGGTGAGAAAAATGGGTGAAAACAGTCAAAAGGAAGTCAAAACTTCCAGTTATAAAATAAAGAAGTCCTAGGGTTGTAATATACAGCATGGTGAGTATAGTTACTATTACTATATGGTAGGAAAAAATGTAAAACATCTCATTCTTATTTTGATTACATGTTGAAATGATCATATATTGTATATAAAGGGTAAATAAATGGAATTATAGTGAGAAAAATACTGTACTGTGTATTTTAAAGTTGCTAAGAGAGCAGATCTTAAAAGTTTTCATCCAAGGAAAAAAATCTGTATCCTGTCCTCATTGGTCAGTTTCCCCCACTGAGCTGGTAGAGTAAGGTTTTAGCACTTTGTGAGCAAGATGATTTACTGGTAGTTGTTGGAAGTAGTTGTAGGGAAAAAAAAAGAAAAAAATGTATGTATGTGTGTTGATAAATGTTAAGTAGACTTACTGTGCTATTATTTTGCAGTATACCAATATCAAATCATTATGTTGTACACCTGGAACTAATATATGTCAATTATATTTGTACTTCAATTTTTAAGATTTTATTTATTCGTTTGACACACACAGAGAGAGAAAGAGACAGCACAAGCAGGGGGAGCAGCAGGCAGAGGGAGAGGGAGAAGCAGTCTCTATGGTAAGCAAGGAGCCCGATATGGGGCTCAATTCCCTGGGATCATGACCTGAGTAGAAGGCAGACGCTTAACCGACTGAGCCACCCAGGCACCCCATATCTGTACTTTGGAAAGAAGGCCACATCAAAGTATATCATAATCAAAGTCCTGAGAAGCAGTTACTAAGAGAAAATCTAATAGAAACCTCAGAAAAAGGTTGTGTTATAAAAGAAAATATACATTTAAGCATGACTCCATACAGTACGAGAATTTACAAGAAGACAATGAAATTACAACTTTAAAAAACTGAAGGAAAAAATGTAAACTCAGAATTCTATATCCAGTGAAAATATCCTTTAAAAATCAAGATGAATAAAGGCTTTTCCCAACAAAGAAAGGTCAATGTATTTGCCATCATGCTACTATAAGAAATAGTAAAGGGAGTTTTGAGGTGGAAGAAAAATGACGTTTGCTGGAAATGTGCCTCTACATAGAAGAAAGAAGTGTACAGAAAATGGCAAATATGTGGGGACGCCTGGGTGGCTCAGTGGGTTAAGCCGCTGCCTTCGGCTCGGGTCATGATCCCAGCGTCCTGGGATCGAGTCCCACATCGGGCTCCTTGCTCAGCGGGGAGCCTGCTTCTCCCTCTGCCTCTGCCTGCCACTCTATCTGCTTGTGCTCACTCTCGCTCTCTCTCTCTCTGATAAGTAAATAAAATCTTTAAAAAAAAAAAAATGGCAAATATGTGGCTATATACATTGGAGGTTTGGAGACCAAAGAAGCGCCAGTGTAGCAGTTCAAGCTCAGAAGACAAATGCTGGCAGAATTCCTTCTTGCCTGGGGGAGGTTAAGTCTTTTGCTTCATTCAGGCCTTCAACTGATTAGATGAAGCCCACCCACATTATGGAGAGCGTCACTCAAAGTCCACCAACTTAAATGTCAGTCTCATCCAAAATCGCCCTCACAGAAACATTCAGAATAATGTCTCAGTCAATAGTAGAAACTACCATGGGAAGGGACAATTAGAAAAATAGT
Source organism: Enhydra lutris kenyoni (assembly GCF_002288905.1). Taxonomy (NCBI): domain Eukaryota; kingdom Metazoa; phylum Chordata; class Mammalia; order Carnivora; family Mustelidae; genus Enhydra; species Enhydra lutris. The sequence goes on along the minus strand of NW_019154215.1, from coordinate 136,113 downwards.
TTGTTTCAGGGTGCATGGCTGACTCAGTGGAGGGTGTGACTCTTGATCTTGAGGTTGTGAGTTTGAGCCTCACACTGGGTATAGAGACTACTTAAAAATAAAATCTTAAAAAAAGAAAAATAGTTTGTTTGACTTAATATTTTAAAATGAAGGTTTTATTCCTCCTCTAACCAAAGTGTACTTTCAGTGCTATTTGGACTGCATTAATAGCACTTACGGAGTATGTTCTCTGACTATAAAAAGTTAATTAGTTAAAAATAAGAAAGAAAAAAATATCTAGAAAAAAACACCAATGTTTTAAATAACACTTGTAAATAATCCACGGGTCAACATTTCATCACAAATTAGAAATATTTCAAACTCAGTGATAACATATTAGATTGGAGGATGTTGTTAAAACAAAGCTTAGAAAATCTGTACTTTTAAATGTCTATATTAGAAGAGACATTTAAAATCAATGATCTAAATTTCCATCTACAGAAGCTTACTTTTCCAAAATAAATAGAAGCAAAGAAATAGTAAAATAAGGCAGAAAACAACGAAATAAAAAACTGATTTTTTTAAAAAGCAGAAAAAATTAAAAAGCCAAATATTGGTTCTTTGAAAATACTATAAAAGCATTAAATGTCTAAGAAATGAATCAAGAAAAAAAGAAATCACAAATTATCAATATCAGGGTTGAAATAAGGCTATGACCACACATTGTACAGACATAGTAAGGAAATATTGTGAGCAACTTCATGCCAATAAAGTCAAAGACATAGATGAATAGATGAAATGGTAAAATTACTTGAAAAGAAAAACTTTCCAAACTAACTAAAGAAGAAACGAATTTGAGTAAATTTTTTGAAGGACAAAAAAATATGTATTTTGCAAAAGAATCAGATTCTGGCTTTAATATATTCATGTATTTGTAAACAGATGTTAAAATGCTCTCAAAAATATTATTTAGGAAGGCACAAATTGGTAGCATCAACTTTTCATTTATAGCTTTTTCTAAGCAAGATTCCAAGAAACTGCCACTTTAATTTTTCCCTTCCAGTATTTTAAGAACTTCAAGGTTCAAAATGAACTGTAAGTAAAACTCTCATTCACAAACTACTAAACTAAGGGTTAATAATACATTGGATAGTGAGTGGAATATGAAAGTACAGCCTACCTTATCAAAAGAGAAAAGTTTTTATGGCATTGGATTTAGAGATTAGTAAAAAATTTGGGACAAAATCTCTCATGACTGTGGAAAATCAGAACTCTTCTTGAGGTGAATGGGCTTTTAATATCTAAGCAATAGAAACTAAATGCAGAAGTATGAGATAACATTATAGTTTTCCTGAACATCAAAAGGTAACAGCTAAAGCATTACAAATAAGGTATGGTGAAAACTGAGTTAGAAGAGCTCAGTTACCACTCTAGGCTAGAAACTAATAAATAAATCTGTAATTTCTAATTTTAAAAAGTTTGGCTTCATATTTAATTTTTTAACAGTATATAAATTACATACAATGTTTTCCCATAACTCAAACTATAATGCTCAAGTCTATAAAAAGAAGTTTATTTCAGAAATGCTCAAAAGCGCCACTAGTCCCTTTTCTCCTATTTATAAAATAAATCGGGGTGCCTGGGTGGCTCAGTGGGTTAAAGCCTCTGCCTTCGGCTCAGGTCATGATCCCAGAGTCCTAGGATCGAGCCCCGTATCAGGCTCTCTGTTCGGTGGGGAGCTTGCTTCTGCTCCTCTCTCTGCCTGCCTCTCTGCCTAATTGTGATCTCTGTCAAATAAATAAATAAAGTCTTAAAAAAAAAAGAAAAATGCTCAATGGTTCACCCAAAACATCAAGTCCATATCAGTAGGTAGCTTCTCATAAAGTAATCCATTATGCTGTATTCTGTAATATTATATGGTCAAATACCCTATTGATTTATGAACATTTTTCATGGGCAAGGATAATTAAAGAAAATGGGATCAAGTTGAGTATGTTGCTATTCACTTTGAGTACTAAATTGGGCTTGCATCCTAAAAGTTCAGATGAGCTGCAATAAGAAGAATATAAATGTCCATGTGTACCATATACTAAAAATTAAAAGCCTAAAAATAACAGAATGAAAATACCTTATGATAATTGAAAAATTAAAGATGAGAAGCAATAACAATTGGTGATGGCATATTTTAACCTTTTTTTTAAAAGATTTTATTTATTTATTTGACAGAGAGAGAGATCAGAAGTAGGGAGAGAAGCAGGCAGAGGGGGAGGGGGAAGTAGGCCCCCCAGCTGAGCAGAGAGCCTGATGTGAGACTCCGTCCCAGGACCCTGGGATCATGACCTGAGTGAAGGCAGAGGCTTAACCCACTGAGCCCCTGAGGCACCCAGGCATATTTTAATCTTTTGTTCAAGCTTGAAGTTGTATAAAATTGCTAACCAAATTGAGGTAAAGGTGGACTCTAATGTTACTCGTTTCATGTGTCAGACTCAGGTCTCTCACTTTAACCTGTGTGCATTTTTCCCTAATTATATAAACATGGTTCAACTTGAAATATGATGATAGAAAAATTAAAGGATCATTCAAATGGGTTTTTTATACAAAATTCTTAATTCCTAGCTTTAAAAAAAAAGGTACTTATAAAAATGTACATAATAATTCAATGTTCTTCCCTTAAGTTGTAAATATAGTTGTTTTTCCTTCCACCATTGGAAAAAAAGAAAAGTGGAGAAACTGCAAATATTATGAACAGTCGTGTAATGAAGACACTGGAAAGTAACTAGTAGAATAACATTTTGCCTTGGTGTCTGTCTAGTTTTCCTCTTTGAAGGATTAAAGCTTACACATAAGCTTTAATTCATATTAAATTGCCTACTAAAGAAGACTTACATTCCATTAAACACAAATCTGTTCCCATTTTATTTTTATTTATTTTTATATTTTATTTATTTATTTGAGAGAGAGACAGTGAGAGAGAGCATGAGCGAGAAGGTCAGAGGGAGAAGCAGACTCCCGTGGAGCGGGGAGCCCGATGCGGGACTCTATCCGAGGACTCCAGGATCATGACCTGAGCCGAAGGCAGTCGCCCAACCAACTGAGCCACCCAGGCGCCCCTGTTCCCATTTTAAAGCACATACAAGTACTATGTGATCAAAGGGATGGGAAACACTAGATAAGGCCTGGTGGGTGGTAACTTCTTCAAGACTAGGTAATGGAATCACCTGTTCATCCTCTGGAGCATTTAAATCAAGGAAAATGTAATCCAGACATCCAAGAAAACCACCAACGGAATTTGTGTAAGCAGGTTCACCACAAGCACTTTTCAGTTTGAAAAAATGGGTAAGGGACATGTTTCACCGTTCCTCTTCCCCACTGACCAAAAAAAAAAAAAGATACATTCCTGTTGATGGGGTACTATTGAGGCCTCCACAAAACATAACCTATATGCCAGGATACAGGTCACACCGGACATGTCTAATGTGAGCCAAGGCTACTGCCATTTGAATGAGAGAAATGTACCTACCTTTTGGATGCCCTCGTCGCTGTCTCCCTCTTCACCCTCTCCTAGTTGGAGGGAGACTGCAGCACCGCGCGGTCCACGTGGAGCAAGTCTTCAGCCACTGCCTCCTCCCGGTGCTACAGCTTAAGCACCCGCACGCAGGCTCCAGCCTGCTCCGACCCAGGACTCCGCCCCCCCTGCCCCCCGCACAGGCCACGTCGCCATTTGCACCTGGCCCGTTCTTCCCGCTCTTCTTGGAGGCGTCCACCTTAGCGTAGCCTTTGAGGTTGCATTTGTTGCAATCCCGCTGAGGGACCAACCCAGCGGCTCGCTTTGTCGCGCCGCGTGTCATTGGCCAGCGCGAACGACAGGCTTAGTTTAGGCTCCGAGGGCACACAGAGCACTACACCGCGCTCCAAGGCGCCCGCCACTGTCTGAGTAGCCGCCTCCGCACGAGCGAGCGGCTCCAGGGCCGAGCTGGCCCCACGAAGTGTGGCGCGGGAGCCTGAGAGTCTCCACGTGAACCTGGTGGCCCAGGGGCCGCCAAGCGTCAGATCTCAGTAAATTTATACCTATAAAATAAAATAAATTCATAACCAAAAAAATCTTTCCACAAAGATTGTACTTGTGAGCTCTATCAGTCATTTAAAAAAGAAATACTGCCTACATTACACAGTCTTTCAGAAACTGAAGGATACAAAGCACTCTGCAACTCACTTTAAGATAAAAGAATAATCTTGAGCGCCTGTGTGGCTCAGTCAGTTAAGTGGCTGCCTTCTGCTCAGATCATGATCCCAGAGTTCTGGGACCCAGTTCTGAGTCATGCTCCCTGCTCAACGGAGAGCCTGCTTCTCCCTCTGCCTGCTGGGCTGCCTGCTTGTGCTATCTCTCTGTCAAATAAATAAATGAATTCTTTAAAAAAATTAGAATAATCTTGACAATAAAACCTGTTATGGATATTATAAGAAAAAAACTATAGACCAATATACCCTGAACATATATGCAAAAATTCACATAAAATTACTAGCATATAATATCCATTGATGTGTATGTAAGGATGAGTACCAAGCGGAGTTTACCCCAGGAATATAAAGTTGGTTTAACATTCAAAAATCAAGTAATGCACTCCGCTTATTTATAGAGTGAAAGAGAAAAAAACATATTATTATTTCAATAGATGTATAAAAATATGTGACAAAAACCAACACTCATTCATGATTTAAAAAAAGAAAATCAGAGTGCCTGGGTGGCTCAGTCAGTTAAGCGTCTGCCTTCGGCTCAGGTCACGATCTCCAGGTCCTGGGATTGAGCCCTGCATCTGGCTCCTGGCTCTACTGGAGGCCTGCTTCTTCTTCTCCCACACTCCCTGCTTGTGTTCCTTCTCTCGCTGTCTCTCTCTGTCAAATAAATAAAATCTTTAAAAATAAATGAAAAAAGAAAATCAGCAAACTTTCTCAATGATAAAGGAAACTATGATAAACCTGCAGAAAATATACTTAGTCATGAAATTGTATACATTTTCCCCATAATATCAGGAATAAGGGCAGGTTCTTCACTTTCATCATTCTTATCCATCATCGTACTTTATTCACAGATGACACGATTTTGAAAAGAAAAATTCTAAAGAATATACAAAAAAGCTACTAGAACTAATTGAGTTTAGAAACAGTGTAGGATGCAAGGTCAATATGCAAACAGCAAGTATATTTCTTTTAAGATTTTATTTATTTGTTTGTTAGTTGGTTTATTTATTTATTTTTATTTTTTAAAAGATTTTATTTATTTATTTGACAGAGATTACAAGTAGGCAGAGAGGCAGGCAGAGAGGGAAGCAGGCTCCCTGCTGAGCAGAGAGCCTGATGCAGGTCTCAATCCCAGGACCCTAGGATCACGACCTGAGACGAAAGCAGAGGCTTAACCCACTGAGCCACCCAGGCACCTGGTTTATTTATTTATTTATTGAGAGAGAGAGAGTGTGTGTGGAGGGGTGCAGAGGGAGAAGGAGATTGAGGCTCTCAGGCAGACTCCAAGCTGAAAGAAAAGTCTGGCTTCCAGCTTCATCTTACAATCCTGAGGTAATGACCTGAGCCAAAATCAAGAGTCGGATGCTTAACTGACTGAGTCACCCAGGTACCCCAGCAATTGTATTTCTATATACTAGCAGTGAACAATTGAAACTGTGATTGAAATTTATAAATAAAACAAAATCAATATCATTAACAATAGCTTGAGAGTCTTAGAGACAGGGCTGGCAAAATATGTAAACATGGACATTAGAAACTACAAGACACAGTTGAGAGAAATTTTAAAAACCTAAGTAAATATAGAGATTTATCATGTTTATGGATCAGAAGACTGATTATTGTTAAAATGTCAATCCTCCTTTCTAAGTGATCTATAGATTCAATGTAATCACAATCAAAATCTGAGAAGGCATTTCTGTAGAAATTGACAAGATGACTCCAAAATGTATATGAATTTATAATAGCTAATAATTATAAAAATGAAGAACAAGTCAGGAGGACTCAAATTTTTGATGACATGATATGGCTACAGTGACAAGGCAGTGATGGTGGGGTGCAGAATTGATATATAGATCAGTGGAACAGAATACATAGTCCAGAAATACATCCAAAAGCATATAGTCAATTGGCTTTCAACAGAGATGCCAAGATACCTCACAGGGTATCCATGATCATGTGATATCCTGCACGGAAAATAATTTGAAATGGATCATATACATGAATATAAAACCTAAAACTATGAAACTTGTTTATCATGAGGTCATTAGGAGATTCTAAGATCTCACTATCACTGCCCTTGCTATCATGTTAAGGTTTTTGAAATGGTGTCTTGGGTCATACTTATGTAAATAAAAAGAAACCTCATGAGTTCTAAGGCATTTTTATTATAAAATGCAACCCAGAAAAATTAAAAATGTAAACATTAGTGAAATAGCATAAGATGAACCCTCTTAATAACCATAACTCAGATCAATAAATAAAACTTACAGCCTCCCTAGAAGCTCCTCTATATGCCCCATCCTAATTGAAGCCCCCCTTTTCTACCCTGAAAGTAACCACTATCCTGACTTTTTTAGTAATCATTTTCTTTGATTTCTTTTTGTTTTTATCTTCCAAGTATGCATACCTGGACATTATACTTTAGTCTTGCCCTTTAAAAAATGTTTATGTTTATTTAAAGTCTTTACTAATGTACAGGCTTTTGCTGCATTTCTTTTTCTTACACATTAGCTATGGAAAAACTTGGGCTGTTTGACTTGTGGACTTTCTTAGAGTCTACTTTTTGCTCACTGCCTACATATAGTTCAACCTGATCCTCTTTCCTCTAATTCCTGCAAGTTGGCAACTTAAATAGGAGATTAAAATGTTGACTCTAACGTTTTGCCCTTATCAGATATCATTTAGTGACTACAGGTCTTTTGGGACCGACTTGACTTTCAAGTCTTCTGTTGATATTTTACAGTTATCTTTGAGTGAGATCCTGTGCTCTTAACATTAATTAATGCAACCTGCCATATTAATTTGTCTAGTGGCTCTGTCTTGATATGTCAGAGTCTTGTCTGACTCTCACCCCTTCCGTAGCCAGTAAGCCTGTCATTCTTCACTGTGACAACGGAATTCATCATTATCCTGTTTTAGACCCTCATGACCTTTTATCTGAACTACTAGGACAGACCATTCTCTGGTGCTCTTCCCTCTATCTTCCACCCTCCCCTTTTGAGATACTTAAGTAAGGTTACACAGCTGGTTAATGTTGAATCACGGAACCAACCCAAGTTTTAGAATGAGGATTGTCTCAAAATGTTCCTATGTTTTCTCCCATCTTTGTTCACTGATGAGTTATTTTGGGGAACCCTTCTCACACCCAGTACTGCCTTGTGTGTTCTGAATGATAAAGGCCAGGTCTCAAGAGAAAGGCACAACATTGGTGAAGCATATACTGTCTCTGGGTGAGCCAAATATCCTTTCACGTGAGGCCATTTAGACACTGCTAAACAAAAGGGTGAACTATCTGACCAACAGAAGCTAGAAGAAGGAAATGATCAGTTTGGCCTAAAATAGAGAAAGCCTTAAGGAGGATAAGGACCTTGACCTGGGCCTCAGAACATGGGAAAGATCTAGAAATAAGGTAGGAAAGAGAGAAGAGAACTATCTGACTGAACCCAGGCCCACCCCCATCCTTACCATTAATCACTCTGTCCTGTCTCATGCTGTTTTGTGGGTAGAAGTCCACTTATTTCTCCTTTAGAGGTGCTTAGATCTATTGACGGTTTGTGATCACAAAGCAGGTTCAGTACAAGCTCTTTATGACATGAAGTCAGGAAATCTGTGTTCTGCACTTCCCCGAGGGCTTTCTCACTTATCTTCAGGTAATAGAATCCGAATCTGTTAACCTTTTAGTATGGGAACTGAGGCATGCACATTTAAAATACGGGTGCCCCATTGAGTCTATAAATCCATTCTTAAGCATCCATCCTAAGGAAATAATGAATGATGCTCACAAAAATCCTATAACAATGTTATAATAAATATGGATGATCAAGTTCTCCTTATACTGTAATGATATTCACCCAGTTGATTTTTCTTAAGTATGAATAGAGAAAACCTTATGCTTTGCACTAAACTGAGTTGTGCGTGGATGTATTTCAGATAAACAACTTTGCCAGAGTTTGACTGATAAGGGTAACCTTATTGCTATTACTCCTTTTAGCCAAGATGGCAAATTTTCCCCATATTTTTTTTAAGTTTAACAATTTACTATGAGAAGAGTGATGTCAGTTTGTTTTGCATTAAATACGTATGTAAAAAAAACATATGTAAAAGTGACCAAATCATGAGTACCTAGCTCAGTGAAGTTTTGCAAAAAACATTTAACCAGTACTCAATGAAATAAAAGAAAACCCCCCAGACCATTACCAACATTGGAGAAACTCTGTTTCAGTCATTGTTTAAGGATGCCGCTACCTTGAATTCTAACATCATAGCTTTGCCTGTGTTTAAACTCATAAAACTCATGTACATTATTCCTTTTCACTTTAACTTCTTTATCTCGACATTATGTTTGTGAGATCCAACCATACTGCATGTAGTTGTAATTTGTACATTTTTATTACTGAATAACACCTCACTGTGTAAATATATGATAATTATTTATACATTTTCCTGATGAAGTACATTCAAGAGATGCCTGGGTGGCTCAGTTCGTTAAGCATCTGCCTTAGGCTCAGGTCATAATCCCAGGGTCCTGCACCAGGCTCCTTGCTCTGCAGGGAGCCTACTTCTCCCTCTGTCTGCCACTCTCCCTGCTCATGCCCTCTCTCTGACAAATAAGTAAATAAAATGCTTTTTAAAAAAAGAATATTTGGGTCTGTGCTAATTTCTGGCAACATAAAAAATTCTATTATAAACATATGTGCAAATGTTGTTTGGTAAACCAATGCACACATTTTTATTATGGGTATATCTAGAGTGAGATTGCTTGATTGTAAAGTATACATATATTTATCTTTGTTAGACTGTGCCAAACAGCTTTTCAAAGGGGTAGTGCCAGTTCCTGTTGTACCACATCCGCATAAACACTTAACACTTTCTGTCTTTATTATTTTAGATATTCTGGGGGGAGGGTGTTTAGTGGTATGACATGTTGGTCTTAACTTGTATATCCGTGCAAACTAATGAAGTTGAACATATTTTCACAAATTTATTAGAATTAGGATATTCTGGCTTTTTGAAGTGCTGTTTTAAGGCATTTGCCCATTTTTAAATTAGATTGTCTGTCTTTTTAAAATTTATTTGTAAGAATTCTTTATACATTATAGATATGAGCCATTTGTCAAATATATGTGTTCCTTATACCTATTCCTAGTTTGTGGCTTGATTCATTATTCTTTTAATGGTATCTTCTAATGAACAGACATTTCTGATATTAATAAAGTGCAATGTACTATTATTTTTATCCTTCATTATTAATGCCTTTTGTGTCCTCTTTAATAATACTGCCTATTCAAGGGAAACAAAAGTAAAAATGAATTATTGGGACTTCATGAAGATAAAAACCTTCTGCACCACGAAGGAAACAATCAACAAAACTAAAAGGCAGTCTACAGAATGGGCAAAGATATTTTAAAATGACATATTTGATAAAGAGTTGGTATCAAAAATCTGTAAAGAACTTAACAAACTCAACATCCAAAAAAAAAAAAATCCAGTTAAGAAATGGGCAGAAGATGTGAAGAAATGCTTTTCCAGAGAAGACATCCAGATGGCTAACAGACACATGAAAAGATGCTCAACATCATCCATCATCAGGGAAACACCATCAAAACCATCACGAGATATCACCTCACACCTGTCAGAATGTCTAAAATTAACACAGGAAACAACAGATGTTGGGGAAGATGTGGAGAAAGGGGAACCCTCTTATACTGTTGGAGGGAATGCAAACTGGTGCAGCCACTCTGGAAAACAGTATGGAGCTTCCTCAAAATGTTAAAAATAGAACAACCCTATGATCCAGCAATTGCACTCTGCATTTTTATCCAAAAGATACAAAAATACAGATTCCAAGAGGGTACATGCATCTCAATGTTCAAAGCAGCATTATCAACAATAGCCAAACTACAGAAAGAGCCCAAACATCCATCAACTGATGAATGGATAAAGATGTAGTATATATACACAATGGAATATTATTCAGCCACAAAAAAAAGAAATCTTGCCATTCACAAGGAGGGGATGCAACTAGAATGTATTATGGCAGGCAAAGTAAGTCACAGAAAGACAAATACCACATGGTTTCATTCATATGTGGAAATTAAGAAACAAAACAGATGAACATATGGGAAGGGAAAAAAAAAAGAAAAAAGAGAGGGAAACAAACCATAAGAGACTCTTAAAGACAGAGAACAAACTGAGAGGTGATGGAGGAAGGTGGGTGAGGGATGGCTAGATGGGTAGTGGATATTAAAGAGGGTACTTGAGGGATGCCTGGGTGGCTCAGTCAGTTAAGCAACTGTTTTGGCTCAGGTCATGATCTCAGGGTCTTGGAATCAAGCCCTGCATCCGGCTCCCTGATCAGAGGGAAAGGTGCTTCTCCCACTCCCTCTGCCCCTCTACCCATGCTCGTGCTCTTTTTCTCTCTCAAATAAATAAAATCTTTTTTTAAAAAAGAGAGCATTTGATATGATGAGCACTGGGTGTTGTATGTAACTGATCAATCACTGAATTCTACTGTATGTTAACTAACACTGTATGTTAACCAACTAGAATTTAAATAAAAAGTTGAAAAAAAAGTATACTGCCTACTCCAAAGTCATGAAGATGATTTCCTGTGTATTTCTGTCATTCCTGTAGAATGGCATTGTCTTTCCCATTTAGATCTGCAATTCATTGGGAGTTTATTTTGTGTGTTATTTTGGGTAGAGTCGGCATATACTTTTTTCACATATGGCTATCCAACTGATCTGTTACCACTTTTTAGGGAAAAAAATCTTTTCCCCATTTCACTGCAGTGTCATCTTTGCCATAAATCGACAGTATGTGTAGGTATGTTTCACAGGTCTGTGCATGCATGCATGTGTACACAAATATATTAATCTTTGAGACAATATTACACTATTTATTCATAATTTACTCACTATAGGACTGTATTAAGTTTCGTATCTACTGGTGGAGGTTTTGGTGCTCCCTTCTTTAAGGTTCTCTTGGCTACTTTTTTTTTTTTTTTTTTTACATTTCCATATACATAGTTAGAATTTGCTTGTCAACAAAAAATAACCAGATGAGATTTTTTATAGGGATTGCATTGAATTTATAGTTCAATTTGAAAATAATTGACAACTTAAAAATATTGAGTCTTTCAATCCATGAACCCAGAATTTCTCTTCTTTAATGTTTCTCAGAATTATTTTATAATTTTTAGGGTAGAGGTCTTACAAGTATTTTAATTAGATTTACTTATTTTTTTAAGATTTTATTTATTTATTTGACAGAGAGAGATCACAAGCAGAGGGGCAGGCAGAGAGAGGGGGGGAAGCAGGTTCCCTGCTGAGCAGAGAGCCCGATGTGGGGCTTGATCCCAGGACCCTGAAATCATGACCTGAGCCAAAGGCAGAGCCACTGAGCCACCCAGGCGCCCCTAGATATTTGATTTTTAATCAACTTTATTGGGATATAATTTACATACAATAAGATGCACACATTTTAACTATACAGTTCAGCGATTTCAACAAATGTATTTGCCTGTGGAGTCACTATCCCATCAAAGACACAGAACATTTCCCACAGCTAAAAAAGTTATTTTATTTCCCGTTTTATACTCAGAAAAATTTCAACCTTCACGCCAGGCAAACACTGATTTCATCCAATCTGTATCAACATAAATTAGTTTTGCCTCTTCCAAAACTTTATATAAATGGAATCAAACAGAATGCACTCTTTTTTGTCTGATATCTTTCCCTGAGTATAATGTTTTTTGAGATTTATCTATGTTACTGTTTGTACCAGTAGTTTGTTCCTTTTTATGTCTTTGTAGTACCCTAACATATGAATACATCATAATTTGTTTATATATTTACTTGCTGATGAACATTTGGATTGTATCCACTTAGGGGCTATCCTAAATGAAATTGCCATGAACATCCCTATACAAATTTTTAAAAAGATTTTATTTATTTATTTGCCAGAGAGAGAGAAAGCACAAGCAGGGGGAGCAGCAGGCAGAGGGAGAACAGACTCCCCACTGAGCAGAGAACCTGACTCCAATCTTGATCCCAGAACAGTGAGATCATTACCTGAGCCAAGGCAGATGCTTAACCGACTGGAGCCACCCAGGAATTTCCCTATACGAATCTTTTTGAGGAAATATGGTTTGAATTTTGCTTGGGAAAATTTGTTAAGAGTGGAATTTTTTGGACATATAGTAAGTGTAAGTTTAACTTCTCAAGAAACTATCAAAAAGCCTTTTAAAGTGGTTGAACTTCTCACCAGCAATGAATGAAGAAGATTTCCAGTTGTTCCATGTCTTCAAAAATACTTGGGATTGTCAGACTTTTTAATTTTAGCAATTCTGTCGGCTATGTTGTGGTATTTCATTGTTTGTGTTTGTTTTACATTTTCCTGATGATTAATGACATTGAGCATCTTTCCATGAGCTCTTTGGTGATTTATACATATATGTACTTCAGTGAAAAACTTGTTCAAATCTGTTGATGACTTTTCATTATATTGTTTGCCTTATTTTGAATTTTAAGAGGCCTTTATATATCTTCTGGATAAAAACGCTTTGTTGGTTACACCTATTGAAAATATTTTTTCTCAGCTTCCCATGCCATTTTCTTAACCATATCTTTCACAAAGCAGAAGTTTTTTTATTTTAAATTCATTGTCTATGTAAACTCCACTACTATACTACCTTTATTAGTGCATCTTCAGTCTGGAAATCAGGTAATATAATTTTCAACATTTGTGGGTTTTTTTCAAAATTATTGTCTATACTAGGTCCTTCAAATTTCCATATAAATTTGGGGGTAATTTTGTCAAGTTATACAAAGATGCCTGTTAAAATTTTGATTGTGACTGATCTAAATTTATAGATTAATTTGGAGATAAATGATGTCTTAACAGTACTGAATTTTCTGATCCAAGACCTTGGACTTTCTTACATTTATCTTTACATGATATCTTTACATCTATATTTATCTATCTATGTAAAATACATATAATTTCAATTTCCAATTGTTCATCACTACCATATGGGAATACAATTGAGTTTTTTAAAAAAATATCCATCTATAGCTGCAACCCCACTGAATTAAAGTACTGGTTCCATAGCAGGTTTATTCCAGATCCCTTAGGATTCTCTAAATACATGATCATGTGATTTGCAAATAAAGACTTACATATTCCCTTTTGAACTGGAAATTTGTGAAGGAATTTTCATTGCTGGTGTTGATTCAATTCTAAAAATTCATTAAAAAAAAAAAAAAAGACTGCTGCAATACTGACTCATTGGCACTTCATGGAAGGATCTCGTGTATCTAGGGGCCCCTAACAAGAGGAGCCATCAGCTGCCCTGCATTTTTCCAAGTTCTAAAAAAAGAAGCTGCCTGTAGAGTCTATATTTATATAATGATTTAACAGAAGAGACGGTTGAGTTTTTCCCCCAGCTATAATTCTAATTTTCAAATTAAAATAACTTTCTTTCTCTTTAACAAAAAAAAAGTATATTGGGGTGCCTGGGTGACTCAGTAGGTTAAGCATCTGCCTTCCACACAGGGCATGATAGGGAGTCCTGGGATCAAGTCCCCCACCCACTCCTTGCACGGCGGAAAGCCTGCTTCTCCCTCTGCCTGCTCTGCCAGGGTGTGCTCTCTTTCTTTCTGACAAATAAATAAATACACTTTCTAAAGTACATTGATTTTTAGGGTGCTTAACATAAAAGGAACAAAACAGATATTAAGAATTTTTCAAAATCCACTCTCCTGGACTCTTCCTGACACAACTTTCCACTGCATTTTAATGGAGGGAAAATGGAGAACATTGGCAGCAGTAAGGAAAGTAAGTGGAAGAAGGCATATCCTTGGAGCAGAGAAGAGAGGCAAGTCCCCAGGGAAGAACTGGAAATGGCCAGCAGGCCCCTGAGAAGATACTGCCCTTCCCCAGCAGGCACAGAAAGGCCCAGGAATATACAAAAAAGGGAGAGCCAGAGAGCCCAACCTGGTGCTGTTAAAAAGGACCCAGCAGGGGCACCTGGGTGGCTCAGTGGGTTAAAGCCTCTGCCTTGGCTCAGGTCATGATCCCAGGATTCTGGAATCGAGCCCCACATCGGGCTCTCTGCTCGCTGGGGAGCCCGCTTCCTCCTCTCTCTGCCTGCCTCTCTGCCTATTTGTGATCTCTGTCAAATAAATAAATAAATAAATAAATAAATAAATAAATAAAATCTTTATTTAAAAAAAAAAAAAGGACCCAACAGCAGAGGAGAGCTGCGCGGGCCAGCTGGCTGTGCGCCACCCGGCGGGCAGAACCCGGCACGGAATGGGGGCGGTGCCACTCGCGGTGACGAAGGCCTCACGTGAGCCGCCAACGCTGACTCGAGCGCCTCGCTGTAGCGTCAGAGCCGGCCTTCGCTCGCTCCCTTCTCGGTTTCTACACCTGGTGGCCGTGCGGGCGTGCGGGCCAGAAGCGGTCGCGAAGAGTCAGACGCGGAGGGGAAGTAGGTAAGGGACCGGGAGGAGGGGGAGCGTTCCCTGGTCTGGGTGTGGGAGAGCCCACGCGGCCCGCCGAGCCCTGCTGGGGGACCGGTGCCCCGGAGCGAAGCGGCGCAAGGACCGCAGCGCTCACGCCGCCCCGCAGCCCGCGTTTGGCCACAGAAAACTGTAGGCGGAGGGTTGGACGCCGGTGAGGCGACGACCCTTAGGAAACACCTGCCTCTTGCATCTCCGCCCCGCCCCCGTCCTTCTTGGTGTAGAAAATGGTGGTTAGCACTGAGGATGGGGTGGCGGGTCCGGGCGGAGCTGGGTAGCGTCGGGTCCGCGGGGAGCGCTCGGCTGCAGCAGCCCCCGCTGCCCCCACCCCGGCCCTCTGCAGGTGTGCAGGTGTCGTGGCGGCGCACTCTTGGCGAGAATCGGGAGGAGGAGGAGACTGCAAGGATAGGCCCAGGTCGGTGCAGGGGACAGTGGGAGCCGGGGGTGGGGGGAACGTGTGGAAAGCCCTGAGACCCCAAATTCCCTCGCGCCCCCCGCCCCTCTCCCAGCCCGTCCTCCATCTTGATGCCTGCAGAGGCCTGGGCAGGGATTGGCAGGGAAAATGGTGGGCTTTGGTGGGGGGGAGAGGAGCGACAGGGAGGGCTCGGACCGGGGCCCCCTAGAGGGCGTAGGAAGCCTCTGATGTGGGAAAATGAAATTTTAAAAAGCCTAAGAGATCCAGGGCTCTGAGTCTTGGAATGTGCGTAGTAGGGCCTCTGTCCTCGGTGCTGATCAGTCCCTCTAAGAAAATAATTTCTTCTCTCATCTTTTGTCTCTCAGGAGCAATGGCGTCCAAAGAGGAACAAGCAGTAAAAAATCTCAACGTGGAGAATGCCAAACAGGAAATTGAAAAAAAGGATGAAAAGGAGCAAGTTGCTAATAATGGAGAGCCCTTGGCCCTCCCTTTGGAAGCTGGTGAATATTGTATGCCTAGAGTAAATCGTAGGCGGTTCCGTGTTAGGCAGCCCATCCAGCAGTATAGATGGGACATGATTCAGAGGCTTGGAGAACCACAGGGAAGAATGAGAGGGGAGAATATGGAAAGGATTGGGGAGGAGATGAGACAGCTGATGGAAAAGCTGAGGGAAAAGCAGTTCAGTCATAGTCTGCGGGCAGTTAGCACCGACCCTCCTCACCATGACCATCATGATGAGTTTTGCCTTATGCCTTGAATCCTGATGTTTTCCCTGAAGTTAATAGGAAGATACACCTTCCTAAAGTTAATGTTCTCAGTGTACCTTTGTTGTCAACCTTTTGGTGTTACATGTTTCTTGTGGGTCTCCTATGACCAACTTCTAACTGAATGTTGTATTTTGACCCAAAATGTAAGATTCTGTCAGCAAGGGAGTTTTACCCTATTGCATGGCAAGATGTTCAGTATATATTGTGAAGTTAATAAAGCAGTTTAAAAGACATTCTCTGTATTCTCTTTTAGTTCAGATCTTCTATATTTTATACATGAACACACAGTCGAAGTATATAAAGTAAAAAGTTAAAGTGTTCATCTCTTTATGGTAGAATTATGAATAATTTTTATTTTTTAATCTATATTTTCTCATTTCAGAACTAAACACCTATTACCTAGTGAAAGGGCTTGGCCGCCTGATAAAAGCAGTGTGAGCACTTACCTAAACAGTTGTGACACAATCTCAGTTTTAGCTTACCTCTGGATCTCCTATTTAGAAGTATAAACCTAATAATGATAGGAGACAGATCTCTTTAAGAATCATACTTATATTTTAAAAAAATCATACTTATAAAGAAAAATCATACTTATCAGCAAGATGATAATAGCTCCAAGAGCTGCCTTGTATACTTAATGAAGCCATAAGTTTGTAAGTTCCCACCGGAATGTGCATGACCCAACGCTTTATTCCCTTCAGCTATTTGGGAAGGTTTCCAAAGCCAGGTATTTACGTGAACTAAGGGGTAGGTCCTTCTGTTCCTTTGCTACTGTGCCCCATTTCCATCTTCTTCCCTGGGTATTAATGTTCAGGAATCCTCAAGGTGAGAAAGTCTCACTGATTTTTTTCTGGAACACTCAATAAATTGCATCCTCACTCTTACGAAAGTGTGAATAAGTCCCCTCTCCGTTTTTAGCTTCATGAAAAGACCATAACTGTCTAGTCCTCTCTTAGATGTGTAGTTCTTTTCTAAGAAACCTCAGTTCATTATACTATATTAAAGATGTGTAATGGGACACAGGTCACTTTCAATCTGAGACAATCCTTCCTTATCCCAGCCCCCTGAAATCTATGAGTGTAAAGAACTAACTTACATTGAGTTGGATACCAGGAGATTATGTCCATGAATTCAGTGGATAACCAAATGTGGGTAATTATGAGAAGTCCATTGGAGGACTATTCAGTTTAAATGTCCCAGTAGAACTTGAGAAATGAAATTGCCTTGGAGTGTGCTATGTAGGTGAAATACATATGTATGAAGACAGTCTTGTATGGAAATAAACTTAGAAGTTAGGATTCTCGGGTGCCTGGGTGGCTCAGCTGGTTAAGTGACTGCCTTCGGCTCAGGTCATGATCCCGGAGTACCAGGATAGAGTCCCACATCAGGCTCCCAGGGAGCCTATTTTTCCCTCTGACTTCCCCCTCCCCCACTTCCCTGCTCTCTCTCACTTTCTCTCAAATAAATGAAATGTTTTTTTTTTTTAAGTTAGGATTCTAAAACGGAAGTTGGCAAACCACACAGTCCATGAACCAGATTTGGCCCGTTGCTTACTTTTGTGGCCAATGAGCTAAGATCAAATTTCACATTTTTATTTAAATGGTTGAAGAAAATCAAGAATATTTTTTATATGTAAAAATTACATGAAATCAAATTTTTGGTGTCCATAAATAAAATTTTATTGGAATATAGCCATATGAAGGAATTTATATACTATCTGTGGCTGGTGTTGTACTACAGTAGCAGTGTTGAGTAGTTGCGAAAGAAACAGTATGGCCTGCCTGCAAAGCCTACATATTTATTATCTGGCCTTTACAGAAAAAGTTTTCCAAACCCACTCTGGAATATAACATCACAAAAGCAGTTATGAAACCAAAGGTAAAAACAGATAGGCAGGTGAAAACACGTAACACAGCAAACCCCAGACATGAATCAGATGCCTAAGTAATTCCAAAACTCTCCCTCCTCCAGGTCCTTGAGACACAAGAATATTCATGCAGGACAGAAGTTTATAAAGATAAAGGCCAGAGTTGAAAGGGCAGGAAGA
Source organism: Enhydra lutris kenyoni (assembly GCF_002288905.1). Lineage (NCBI taxonomy): Eukaryota > Metazoa > Chordata > Mammalia > Carnivora > Mustelidae > Enhydra > Enhydra lutris. Next base: position 118,143 of record NW_019154215.1, on the reverse strand, counting down.
CTGATGAACAGAGAAGCTTATGCCCTACCATACTTCCTACACTTGATTGTCAATATTAGCACCAGCTTTCCTGGAATACAGAAGCATTCTGGTTTTACTGACCTAACAATATTCAGCAGTTCCTTGAGAAAAAACTGGAAATTCACATGTGAACTCATGGCGTATTGTAATAGAAGATTAGGTATGCATATACCCCCCAAAATGTACATCTTTTCCGTGTAAGGCAGATCCAAGTTGCCTTGTTAACCTCAGAGATCCTAGTCTCTGGGGCGAGCCAGACTGCTATTAACCAGCTTCCCTGGTTCTTAATAGTGTTTGGGATCTGAAGGGGTATCTGAGGGAGTAGTGTAGTAACGGTCAGGTTCCACATAAAATGTTAAGGCAACAACCAGCAGAAAGTGAGCAAAAGCCCGTAAGAGAATACGGTATGAGGTTCCTTCAAGGGAAATAGCCCATAGCTAAGTTTCTGACTGCATTGCCTATCTATATCATCTGTATGTTATGTGGAAAGCCTTCTTTTCTCCCTCAGAGTGGCCATTCTCCACTGAAAGATGAGCAAATTCTTCCTGTGAATGCCTACAAATTTTAGCAAAGATTAGGGATTCTGCCCTGGTTCTCAAAAAAGAAACATACTGGGCCATTGGAGTTTTAGCACAGAATGTACATCTAGTAGATATTTGGTGAATGAAAAACTCAACAAAATAAGTATGATTTACTGGTATTCAGCAAATGATAAGTATGCACATCTTTGAATCCTTATGTATTTCTTTTTTTAAAGATTTATTTATTTATTTATTTGACAGAGAGAGATCACAAGTAGGCAGAGAGGCAGACAGAGAGAGAGGGGGAAGCAGGCTCCCCGCCGAGCAGAGAGCCCGATGCAGGGCTCAATCCCAGGACCCTGGGACCACGACCCGAGCCAAAGGCAGAGGCTTTAACCCACTGAGCCACCCAGGCACCCCTCCTTATGTATTTCTAACAGAACTGAGATGATAATGCACATAATGTCTCATGACTTTTGAATAAAAATAATTACCTTTTTTTTTTCTTAAAAAAAGATCAAGTTAATTGAAGGAAATTCAGAAAATGAATTTTAAAGGCCACCTTGTGACCAAAGAAAGCAATGCAGTTTGAACTTTTTAGTCAGAGGCAGAGCAGGGAGAATACACAGACACTGGACTCTTCCAGGAAGTCCAGATAGCAAAAGAACTTTGGTTGGAGGTGAAATAAAACCTTCATGATTAACTAACATTTAAGACACCAAGCTGCGGGGCACCTAGGTGGCTCAGTCAGTTAAACGTCTGCCTTCCGCTCAGGTCAGGATGCCAGGGTACTGGGATTGAGCCATGAATAGCATAGGCTCCCTGCTTAGCGGGGAGCCTGCTTCTCCCTCTGCCCCTCACCCTGCTCGTTCTCTCTCTCTCTCTCTCTCAAACAGATAAATAAAAACCTTTTAAAAATAAATTAAAAAACCAGGCTACATTTATGCTTCAAATAAAAATAGAATAACAGGGTCTAGATTTAACTCCCTAACCGAAACAATGAAAACCTGGACAAAATACATGAAACAACAGTTCTGTTATTTAACCTCAGACAACTGGAGGGGAAGTTCCTTGAGAAGGTAGAAACAAATAATATGAGCATTCTGATTACCCCCAGCTTACTCTGTATTGTTGGATTTATTTATAACATACGGAGAAGTAAAATGTATGTCAATAATAGCACAAAGACCAGAGAGAGGGAATGGAAGTATAACATTTTGAAGTTCTTATTCTACACATTAATATCATTTGAAGGTAGATTCTGAAATGTTAAAAATGTATATTACAAACCTTTCAATAATCATGAAAAAAGTTGTAGCTGATGAACCAACATATGAGATAAAATGGAATCTTGAAAATAGTCAGTAGAAAATATTGAGGAAGGGTTGCCTGGGTGGCTCATTTGGTTAAGAGTCTGCCTTCAGCTCAGGTCATGATCCCAGAGTCCTGGGATCAAGTCTTGTCTTGGGCTCCTTGCTCAGCCAGGAGCCTGCTTCTCCCTCTGCCTGCCACTCCACCTACTTGTGCGTTTTCTCTCTTTCTCTGACAAATAAATAAATGGAATCTTTTAAAAACGTTAGAGAAAAAAGAACAAAGAGCAGATGGGATAAATGGAGACAAATAGCAAGATGGTTGATTTAAACCCAAGCATATCAATGTCAATAATCATATTAATGTAAATGGTCTAAAAATACCTCAATTACAAAGCAGAGACTGTAAGATAGTATAGAAAGGAAGGCAAATATATGCTGCCTATAAACACCTTATTTTAAATTTAAAGATACAAATTGATTACAAGTAAAGGAATGGAAAATTGTGGATAATCTTAACATCAATCAAAGCTTGAGTAGCTATGTTGATATCAGATACAATAAATCTCAGAGCTAAGAATAATACCAGGGATATTACAGTCAATACATAATTTTAAGTGATAAGTTTGTTAAGAGGACATGACGATCCTAAACATGCACATATTATAGTGCTTTAAAATACAAGGAGCAAAAACTGACAGAATCACAAGGAGAAACAGACAAATCCACAATTACAGTCAGAGATTTCAACACCTTCTCTAAAATTGATATAACAAGTAGACAATCAGCAAGTACACATAGGACCTGAAGAACACCATGAAACAACTTTTCTAGTTGACTATGGTAGACCTTGCCACCAACAACAGGAGAATGTGCATTTGTTTGTTTTGCACATAGAACATTTACCAAGATAATCTATATTCAAGGCCATAAAATAAGTCTCAGTAATGTTAACAGGATTCAAATAATAAAATGTATGTTTTCTGGGGTGCCTGGGTGGCTCAGTCCTTAAGTGTCTGCCTTCAGCTCAGGTCATGATCCCCGGGTACTGGAGTTGAGCCACACATTGGGCTCCCTGCTTGGCTGGAAGCTTGCTTCTCCCTCTCCTACTCCCTGTGCTTGTGTTCCCTCTCTTGCTGTGTCCCTCTCTGTCAAATAAATAAATTAAATCTTTCTTTAAAAAGTATATTTTCTGAGCACAGTGAAATTAAATGAGAAATGAATAACAGAAAAATATCTGGAAAATCCCAAATATTAAATTAACATCAAACAACGCATGTCTAAATAACCTAAAGAAGAAATCAAAGAGGAAATTATAAGGCACTTTGAACTGAATGAAAATGAAAACTCAACATATGATAATTTGTGAGATGTGGTAAAAGGACCACTCAGGCAGAAATTTAGAGCACTGAACATATAATAATAGAATAGAAAAAGCTCTATAGCTATTAAATAAATAGAAATTAGAGAGAGAGAGAGAGCAAGCACGAGCAGTGGGGAGGGGTAGAGGGAGAGAGAAAAGCAGGCTCCCTGCTGAGCAAGGAGCTCAATGTGGGACTTGATCCCAGGACCCTGGGATCATGACCTGAGCCAAAGGCAGATGCTTAACCTATTGAACCACACAGGCACACAATAAATAGAAATTTTTTTTAAAAGTTTTTTTTGAGGTATATTTAATACCCAATGTTATACTAGTTTCAGTTGTACAACATAGTGATTTGACAATTCTGTGTGTTAAGCTAAGCTTATCATGAAAATAAATGGAAATTTTATTTAAAACACCTCCTCCAAAGAAAACTCTGAGTCAAGATGGCTTAACTGGTAATTCTACCAAACATTTAAAAATTACATAATACCAATTCTATGCAAAATCTTTCAGAAAATTAAAGAGGAAGGAATAGCTCCCAAATCATCTTATGAAGCTAGAATTACCCAGATAACTAACCAGACAATTATATTACAAGGAAAGATAACCACAAACTGATCTCCTTCATGAACATATATGCAAGATTTCTTAGTAAAACTTTAGTAAAGTAGACTCCAATTATATATACAAGATACAATACACCATGACCAAGTAAGTTTTATCCCAAGGATTTGAGGTAGTGTTAATGTTTGAAAATCATTGTAATTCACCACATTAACATAAAAGAGGAAAAACATATGATCATCTCAGTGGCTAATGAAAAAACATTTGCTAAAATTAAAAAATATATATTACTGATTAAAATACTCAACAACCATATGTAGAAGAGATGCTCCTCAACCTGGTAAGATACATCTACAAAAATACCCATACATAATGATGTGTATGTTACATAAAGACTAAATGTTTCCCTTCTAAGATGGAAAACAAGGCAAAATAGACATGTTCACAAATTAGGTTCAATGTTGTATTAGAAGTTTGAGCCAGCACAATAAGAAAAATAAATAAGTCATACAGATTGCAAAGGAAGAAATAGAAAATATTCACAGAAAACAATAATCTATATAGAAATTTTTTGTAATATACAAAAAATCTCTAAGAGCTTTGGGGCACCTGTTGGCTCAGTTGGGGGAGCGTGCAACCCTTGGTCTTGGGGTTGTGAGTTCAAGATCCACGATGCTTATAGAGATTACTTAAAAATAAAACCTTAAAAAAGAAAAAACTACCAGAGCTAATAAATGAGTTCAGAAAGGTTGCAGGATACAAGATTGAAATATAAATTCAGTTGTATTTCTAATTTTCTGAGACTTCCATAAAAAATTGTCGTAAACTTGGTGGCTTAAAAAAAAACAAGAAATGTATTGCCTTGTAGTTTTGTAGGCCAGAAGTCCAAATCAAGTTATCAGCAGTGCTATGTTCTCTCTGCAGTCTCTAGAAAGGAATCCTTCCTTACTTCTTCCAGCTTCTAGTGGCCCTAGGCATTCCCCGGCTTGTGACAACATAACTCCAATTTCTGCTTCTATTCTGTGTCTACGTGTTCTCTGTCTCTTCTGTCTCTTCTAAGGATACATCCATTGGGTTTGGGACCTACCCTAAGCCAATATGACCTCTCTCAATTCTTTTTTTTTTTTAAAGATTTTATTTTTAAGTAATCTCCATAGCCAAGATGGGTCTCGAACTCACAACCCCGAAATCAAGAGTTGCATGCTCTACTGACTGAGCCAACCAGGCGCCCCTCATCTCAATTCTTAATAAATTACATCTGCAAAGACCTTATTTACAAATAAGGTCATGTTCTGAAGTGCTAGGTGGACATGAATTTGGAGGGAAATCATTCAGTCCTCTATAAGCAATGAACAATCAAATTAAATTCTAAAACAATATCATTTACAATAGCATCAGAAATATGAAATACTTAGGGATAGATTTGGCAAAAGATACTCAAGACCTGCACATTGAAAACTATAAAACATTGATGACATACATTGAACCCACCAAACTCAGAAAAAGAGATCAGATTTGTGGTTACCAGACATGGGGGAATGGGAGAAAAGTGGTCAAAAAGTACAAACTCCCAGTTGTAAAATAAATAAGTCATGGGGATGTAATGTAAAGCATGATAATTGTAGTTAACACTGCTGTATGATTTATAGGAAAGTTGTTAAAAGAGTAGTAGATCCTAAGAGTTCTCATCACAAGGAGAAATTCTTTTCTTTTCTTTTTATTGTACCTTTATGATATGATGAATGTTAACTAAACTTACTGTGGTAATCACTGCATAATATATGTAAATAAAACCATCATGTTATTTATCTTAAACTTACACAGTGATGTATGTCAATTATTTCTTGATAAAACTGGGGGGCAGGGAATGGAAACAACCCAAGTGTCCATTTACAGATGAATCGATAGACAAAATAGAGTATATATATATAAAATGGAACATTATTCAGCCTTAAAAAATAAATGAATCTGACACACGCTACAATACAGATGAACCTTGAAGTCATTATGCTAAGTGAAATAAACCAGACAGAAAATGATTTGTGATTTAACTTATGCAAAATACCTAGAGTAGTCAAACTCTTAGGGACAGAATGTAGAATGGGGTTTGCCAGGGGGTATAGGGAGTGGGGCAAGAGGAGTTAGTTTAACGGGTATAAAATTTCAGTTTGGGAAAATGCAGGAAGCTCTGGAGATGGATGGTGCTGATGGTTGCACAACAATGTGAGTGTACTTAATGCCACTGACACGTATACTAAAATATGGTTAAGAGGGAAAATTTTGTTATGATAACTTACCGTTATCTAAAAAAATTTGCAAGTCATTCTTCCAAGCCCATCATTGCCTTCAAAGTCTACGAACACCTCAGCCACGAAAACATGACTCACATCAACCTGAGTAGGTGTCTACTTAGAAAGGACATCCTAATCCCACATCCTAGATGACATCACCTCAACCCAGAAGCTTGTTACTAGAAGGATGTTGCTTCAGATGACTTTGTCTCAGTCCATTATCTCACCATTGGAGATGACTTTGCTTTCTACACAAAGGAAGACTTCACCCCAGACACTGAGACTATCATCTCAACAGCGCCTATATGCTGCCTTTCCAAAGATAATGACAAATTGAACACAATATATTGATTGCTTTTCTTCTTTTGATATTTGGGATTCTATTACATTTCTTGAGGTCATTGTTTACTTAGCCCATGAACCTAGTGTACGTTTTGCTCTTTGCCAAAAGGTATACTATATACCTCTACACTCCATGTCTAAAGGAAAATCTTGTAGAGATTACTACTATTAATGCCATTCTAAAAATTAATGGAGATTATTGCTTTCCTTAGGAGGCAACCACCTCCTAGACCACTCCTTAATTAACCCGGTTATGGCTGGCCTATAATGACTTCTTATTCTTCTACTTGTTACTCTCATAATAGAATGTCCTTTTTACTCTCATAATAAAATGTCTTCTATGCCTTTAGGGCAACTATGTCCTACTCCATGTAAGTCTTTTCTACTATTTGAGTCACTCAAATATCCTATCTTTTTTTGCAAAGGTACCATCTTGAGTCAATTTTGAGGCCCTGGGTGGAGGCCGGTTACTTGCCCTTCTTGAGCAACTGATGAAAGTACACACTCCAGCCACTTCCCATATCATATGCATTCACACTCTGGGACACTATGCACCAGCCCTCTTTGCCCAGGGGCCAGGTATCAGACAACTAAGGACAGCCTCTATGCCCTGGAGCCTGAGAAATTATTCAAATTAACCAATCCTCAGAGATTCAGAAAAAATCTAGCTAACCCCACCCCACTAGTAATACATAACCTGCTCTTAGATATCCAACTTCCTGTTATCCAGGTATAACCTGTGTGGCTCTGCCTGGCAATCTTCTCTCTTTTGGAGCTATAAGTAACAAAAAGTTCTGCCTTGTATCTCTTTTTGTGACAGTGTGTTGTGTTCTGCTGTCAAAAGAACCTTTAGGTTTTATAAAGCCATTTACAAAAAGAAACTCATGTCATATATAAAAATTAACTCAAAATGATCAAAGACCTAAATATTTGAGTCAAAACTTTAAAACTCTTAGAAGAAAACAAAAGGGTAAATCTTCATGTCTTTGGATTTGGTAATGGACTTTTAGATATGAAACCAAAAGGAAGAACAACAAAAAGAAAAATATATAAATTGGATTTCATGAAAATTAAGAACTTCTGTGAATAAAAAGACGTTATCAAGAAAGTAAAAAGGCAATCTGCAGAATGGAAGAAAATATTTGCAAATCATATATCTGCAAAGGGGCTGTATCCAGAATACATGAAAAAACTCTTAAAATTCTTAAATTAAAATTCTTAAAAACACAAAAATGACAAACAACTTAATATAAAAAAATGGGCCAAGGTCTTGAATAGATGCTTCTCCAAAGAATGTATATAAATATCCAATAAATACATGGAAAGATGTTCAATATCATTAGTCATTAGGAAAATGTAAAAATTGAAAAAATGAAATATTAACAATTGTTTTTGAGATTGTGGATCAATTGGAGCTCTCATGCATTGCTGGTAGGAGTGCAAAATGTTGCAGCCACTGTGGAACAGGTTGGCATTTCCTCGAAAAAGTTATACATAGAATTAGCACATGACCCAGCAATTCCATTCTTAGATATATACTCAAAAGAAATAAAAACACACATCCATACAAAAAAAAAAAACCTATATAGAAGTGTTTAAGGCAGCATTTACAATGGTTGAAAAGTAGAAACAACCCAAATATCCATCAATATTTGAATGGATAAATAAAATACAATATGGGCATATAATGAAATATTATTCCACCATAAAAAGGGAAGAAATACTGTACATGAGACAATGTGAATGAACCTTGAAAACATTATGCTAAGTGAAAGAAGCCAGACATGGAAGGTCACATATTGCATGATTCTGTTTATACAGAAGGGAAAAATTGGGGAGTGACTACTTAATGGGTATGGGGTCTCCTTCAGAGTTAATGAAAATATTTTGGAACTAGATAGTAGAGATGGTTTCACAACATTGTGAATGTACTGTATGTCACTGAGCTGTACACTTTAAAATGGCTAATTTTTATGTTATATTACTTTGTTCTAAAAACATAGTCTTATTTGAAAAAAAATTATATAAGTATATTCTCTAGGCTAGTTGGCCTTCACATTTTTTATATTGCATACCCCTCTGAGCGTCTAATGATGGTAATGGATCTGATCCTAGGCAAATGCATACATCAAGCAAAAATGTACATATCTTATCTCTCCCCCAACCACACACATATGTACCTCATTTTGAATATAATTCCAGGGGATTCGGAGGTTTCTCTAGTTAAGAATCCTGCAACCCAAGGAGTAAGTGCTCTCCTTTTAACAGAGCTCACCTGCTATTTGTTTCTTCCTTTCTCTATCTCACTCCTAAGTAGCTTCTTCTCCATCTCCTCTTTTTTCTCTACCTATAGCTTCTGCTTCTTCATGATGTCAATCTGCTCATGTGTCAGACTTTCTCAGGTTCTTAGGGAACAGATCTTTTCATAAGTGTATAGACTCCACTATCTTCTAAACACATGCAACCTTGCATATCATTTCAGGCGGTCCACAGACTCCCTCAGTTGAGAACACCTGGTCTGGGTCAATCGGTACTGTTAGACTTTTCACAGAGACTGAAACAAACATGACTCAGAGGGCCCAAGGCTGGGGATGAACTGAGCGGCAGCAACCCTGCAGCGTGGCTAGGCTCCTCCTAGGTGCCCTGTAGGTGAAGATACTGAAGCTGAGAAATCCCTCAAGCTGCACCTCCTAGGTCAAGTGGTAGGCAGCAGACAGGGTCAGAGAACCTTCCCCGGGCACTGTGAAGAAGGGCAGAGAGCAGCCAAGCATGGAGGCTCTCCTCTCGGCCATTACTTCTCTGGGCTTTATGGAAACCCTCCGCTGCAGGGGTCTGGAAAGGATCTGTTCTGGTTTCCAGTTGTCAGGACAGAATTCCATTTCTGTTGGGGTTGACTTACCTCTGTGGGAATTTGGGGGAGGGAGGGAAGGAGCCATTTATTTACTCTGACCTCCCTCTATAGTCCCTCCCTAACAGTCTCCATTTTTCTACCACTGGGCAATGGCAGAGAAAGTTTACTTTCAAAAGGTTTCTATGTTTCTGAATCCTCCTCCCAAATTTCTGTCTCACTTGTTCTTGCATAAAAATGAGGGAGGTTCAGGACAGTGATGTTCAGAAGCCAGATCCTTCTGTACTCGGTTATCTGCCTCCCAAGCCTCCCACTCCCAGGTGTCCAGATAGCACAAAGCCCATCACTTCTCTGATAATGGTGAGGATAGAGTCAGGGGACAGGGCAGAAATGCCACCTTGATCATCTCTCCATGTGTGTTCTTGAGTGAGCAAGAGTCAGGTGCCTGAATACAAAGGATGAGAGGCTCTGGAAGGTGAGAAGTGGACTGGAAATTGCATATTCCTCTCCTCTTGAAAAGACAGGGAAAATCAGACCACGTCTGCATCCCTCAGATCCTTTGCTGCCTTTGCCCAACAGCTAAATCTCTGAATGAAAATAACCATGGGCCAAATTTTCAAGACCGATACTGTGTCAGCCATCAGATTCCAGAAAGTCTACTTAACACTCAGTGATTGTTTGGGCACAATAAATACATGCATTGTTAGTAGAACATGACAGAACTACTTATTTATGAAAATTAAGAAAAATATTTTGTGTGTACCTAATTGAATTCATTTTCCATATAGTAAATATTAATGCAGTGAACTTAATTTTGGAATCTTGTTGGGAGTTTTTCTATCATAAACACATTCTTTGCCCCAAATGAAAATAGCTCTATTTAATTTTTTGCTTATAAGAATAACCCATGCTGAGGGGAGTAAATTAAGTATAACTGAAAAAGAATATTTAGAAACAAATAAAATCTCCATTTCAACTATCTGCTTCCCTGACTGACAATCCACCGTGTATCTATTATATGAAGATCTGGAAGAGAAGAGAAATGAGCATCAGTGGTTGAGTGGAGAAGTAGATTGAGGGGGTAGGTGCTTTGAGATCAAAGGAGAGAAAGAAAAAATTCCTGAGAGATGTACCAATTGCTAGTTGCCCTAGGAGATGTAGCCCTTTCCTGATAAGATAGAACAAACACATACCACAGGGAGAAGGGGCCACATTTGACCTTTGGTATTAGCAAAGACAAAAAAAAAAAAAAAAAAGGCGGTGAGAGGAGGGGACTTCAGCGCCCCGAGGCGGGAGCCAGCTAGTGAGGGGAAGAAGTGGGCTGGCTCCTGACGCACTTTCTGCTGGTGGGAGGGGAACTAGGGACCCGAGCCCACTGGTGACGTTTCTTTCACGTGATCAGAAGCCGACGTGTGCAGAAGTCCCTCTCCTCCAGGTACCAGCTCCCTATTTTTGTGGAGAGCTTGCAGACTGAGGGACAGAGCGGCAACTGCCCTAAAGCCCTGCAGGTAGGTACTAGCTGGAGGAGAAGAGGGAGGGCGCTGGCATAGGGGTGGTAATTGATAGAGGCTACAAGGGATCCGGTCTACTTTCCAGATGCCACCCCCTCCCGCCCCCTCCCGCCCCCTCCCACCCCCATTCATTCTGGCGCAGGAAATTGTATGAGTGTTGGGGGACAGGTTTGGGTACCATCTCTTATTTCCCTGGGTAAGTGTGGGCTTATGGCAGAAAGAAATGGGAGGAGGCATCTCTCAGGAATGGCCACAAACCCACGGGCACCTGCGGACCCCTGGGGTGGGAGGGGGTGGGGTGGCAGAGGGCAAAGACCCGAGCGGGGCCAGGATTATATTCTCTCTACCCCTTCCTTCCCCAATGTCCATTTGTTTGGTGCAAGAAACGGAGGGCTTGGCGGGAGGAGATGGAGAGGGATCAGGGGTTGAGAATGGGTCCCGTTGAGATCTCCTAGGAGGTAGGCTATCCAGCTATGTCTGGTGGAGAGGGCCGGGAGAGGGGGATGGCCTTAGTGAGGATATGGCCTGATCTCTGCAGGGCAGCCGGAGAGGGCACAGCCTGTGAACCCGTTGTGGGGAGGGCCTGCGCTCTCTGGATCTCTTCACCTTCCGTCCATTTTGGAGCCGGAAATGGTGGGCTGCAAGTGGGGGGGAGAGGGGGAGGAGGTGCTGCAAAGGAGGGGGACAGAGGTTCAGTCTGGAGACCAGCTCCCTTTTGCGGAGGCGTGTCTTCTAAACTGGGGAGGACTGAGAGGAGATACCATAAGCCAAAATTTTTACTGAATTTGGAAATAATTTGTCTCTTGCATTGTAGGAAAACGTGGTATTTCTGTGTATGTGGAGAGGCAAGGGGTGTCATGAATGCTCTGGACATTTCTGCCCTGCCCCGGTGACTCTATCCTCACCATTATCAGAGAAGTGATGGGCTTTGTGCTATCTGGACACCCGGGAGTGGGAGGCTTGGGAGGCAGATAACCGAGTACAGAAGGATCTGGCTTCTGAACATCACTGTCCTGAACCTCCCTCATTTTTATGCAAGAACAAGTGAGACAGAAATTTGGGAGGAGGATTCAGAAACATAGAAACCTTTTGAAAGTAAACTTTCTCTGCCATTGCCCAGTGGTAGAAAAATGGAGACTGTTAGGGAGGGACTATAGAGGGAGGATCAGAGAAGCAAGGGAAAGGGCAAGGGGTTGGCAGGATTTGGGGAAGTTTTGACAACTATAGTGTGACAAGGATCAGTCTCCCAGTTGCCAGTCATTCACTCCTCAACCCTTCATTCACCCTGTCTCCTGTCTCTCCACAGGTCTTCAGGTCTGTGGTTGTAGGCACCAACCCAGACAAGAGAAGAAAAGACCTGCAGGACCAGTGCAGGTCAGTGGCCAAAAGTAACTATCCCAGGACCCCTGGGAGTATGAGGGACTTAAGCTTGATCAGAAGCTGAGGAGGCCACTACCTGCCAACCCTCCTCCAAGCCACTCTACTGCAGTCTCAGAATACATGGCCTCTGTCAGGACTCTAAGGGAAGAAACATGGTGCTTTATGGCTGGTGAGGACCTAGGGGAGAACAAGGAAGTGAGAGACAAGAAGCATGGCATCTGTGCAGCCCCTTGAAGATATTAGAGTAGCCCTGAAATCTGAGAAGTGGCCATTATTCTATTGGGTCTGCAGTTCTAGAAGACTTAAAACTGCAGGCAAGGGAAAACAAAACCGGCCAGGATTCCTGCAGGTCAGTGTAAGTTGGGATGACCCAGTTAAAATTGTCACTGGCATAGCTAATGCCAGAGCAAAGTTCAGGGACAAAACTGCTCTTACACACTTCGTGGCACAACTCAGTTAAATGCAGAAAGAAGCACTTGTGGAAGTTTGTGTAAAGTTGTATCACATAAACATGTGTGAAGTGCTAAGGAAAGGAAAAAAAAATGTCTGGGTGGGAGGACATCTGTCATTTGGGATAGGGAGAGCAAAACCCTAAATCATAAAAGGCAATTATTTTCAAGCGTTGTTTTCCCCAGTCTGAGTCCTCCTTTTTGTCTCCTAGGACAGGCAAAGAAGAGAGAATCACAACATGGAAAAGATCTACGAAGAAAACAAAGGACAGCCAGAAAACGAAGGAACTCTAGAAAATGAGGGAAAGCCAGAAGATGAAGTTGATACAGAAAATGAAGGAAAATCGGATGAAGAAGAAAAGCTGGAAGTGGAGAAGAAGCCAGGGCAGGAGGGAAAGCTCCAGAATGAGGGGCAGCCAGGTGACGAAGGGCAACCAGAAGATGAGGGAAAGGAAGAAAATCAGGGCAAGTCTAAAGATGAGGGAAAACCACACGGTGAGGGCAAGCCAGAATCCCTGGCAAAGCCTGAGGGTGAGCCTCGGGCTGCAGAAAAGCGCCCAGCTGAAGATTATGTGCCCAGGAAAGCAAAAAGAAAAACGGACAGGGGGACAGACGATTCCCCCAAGGACTATCAGGAGGACTTACAGGAAAGGCACTTGGGCAGTGAGGAGATGATGAGAGAATGTGGAGATATGTCAAGGGCTCAGGAAGAGCTAAGAAAAAAACAGAAAATGGGTGGTTTTCACTGGATGCAAAGAGATGTTCAGGATCCGTTTGCCCCAAGGGGGCAGCGGGGTGTCAGGGGAGTGAGGGGCGGAGGTAGGGGCCAGAAGGACTTAGAAGATGTTCCATATCTTTAATGCCTTTGGCCTTTAATTCTGATCTCTCTTATGGGAATATTGCCGACCTTGCTTTCCCTGGCAGGCAGTTGCCGGGCTATGTGCTTTAACCTTATGCTGATCCGTTGCTTTAGGTGTCACTCTCCGTTACCAGCAGCCTTTTGACCCAACTGCAGCACTCTGTCTTTCAGTAGGGGACTTTCACCCACGTGCATGGAAGAGAGATGTTCATGATACATTGCAAAATATTAATAAAAAAAAGTTTTCAGAACTACATGTATGGTATCAGCTCATTTTTGAAAAAAAAAATACAGTTACATAATACATCCATGAGTAGGGAAAACGATGAAATTGAGTAAATCCAAAGGGAAATAGTGGTTTTCTCTGTGGTGGCAGCAATGGAAGAGATTATCTTCTCTTGTCTGTTTTTTTCCTTAAAAAAACATAGATGACTTTTGTCATAAAATAAATAATAAATATTTTAAAAATGAGAAAATACATACCATGCAATCAAAATGACAGTTCAGGGGCGCCTGGGTGGCTCAGTGGGTTAAAGCCTCTGCCTTCGGCTCAGGTCATGATCCCAGGGTTCTGGGATCGAGTCCCGCATAGGGCTCTCTGCTCAGCAGGGAGCCTGCTTCCTCCTCTCTCTCTGCCTGCCTCTCTGCCTACTTGTGATCTCTCTCTCTGTCAAATAAATAAATAAAAGTCTTTAAAAAAAAGTATCATTAAAATGACAGTTCAGTAACTTTATGAGGGCAGGGAGACACTTAAAATTCCTGTTGTCAGGATGTGAAGTGATGAGTAAAACTCATATTACTTCTGGCACTCGAGACTGGAGGAATCAACCTGACAGTGATTACAGATCCATTGCTGTAACAGTCTTACCATCTGTGAAATGGGGATAAAACTTCTCTTCCAGGGCTATGGAGAAGATCAGATGAGGTAATGAGTATGAGCAGTACTGGGCAGACTCCTACCCTCTGCTCTGCACTAGCAGAACCAGAACTCTGTCAGATGTTGGGGGGAGGGCTGAAGGAAGTCTCACTTGTGTCCAGGAATAAGTCCTGGAAGCTATTAGGTGGGTGCCACTTTATATTGGGAATACTATGTCTGATGTCCACTGTGCATCTTATGGGTTCTGCATCCCGCTAAGGGACCCATTGCTGTTGGTGAGCTAGAATCCTCAAGGTAACAAAACTCCTTTGATTTCCCTAGAGTCTCCACTGAGTTGATTCCCCTCTACATTCCGTGCTGAACTGTGGATGATGCCTCTTCTCATGTTATACTGTAGTTTTATTAATCCTGACATGAGATGTGGAAAAATGCTTTGTAGAACCTTAAGTAATATATTTTTCAGACATTATAATTACCCCATTAGACTTGCTGTTTTCAAAGCGGAGAATTTATCTCACTGATTTCGGTCCCCACAATATGTAATAGAAGTTTTCAAAAAACAGCATATTAATTATCAAGTCAGAAGGTCTCAATTCTTGATCCAGTTCTGTCCTTGATTGAATATGCAGCTCTAAGCACATCCATCCATTCTTTAGAAACCAAGCCTTGCCACTCCAAAAGGAACACAACAGGAGATGGGTTATATGACAATTCATTGCTCATGATTTCAACATTGGATATGGTAGTGTTTCTCAAAGTTTGCTAGCTGCCAGAAGATCGCCTGCATTAAAATCACCTGGCTACCTTGTCAAAAATTCAGAATCCCTGTTCCCATCTCAGACCCAATATATCAGAATCTCTTTTGACTTGTCCTCACAATGTCTGTGTGTGTGTCCTTTGTTTTTATTTCATTTTTATTTTTATCAAATAGGATACCTGTAAAAAAATTTTTAAATCCAATAGTGCAAAATAATTTATTATTAAAAACTTCAGTCTGTCTTGCCATTCCACATTCTCATTCTCCAGAGTCAACTACCGAAGATATTTTTGGTTTCTTCTAGTATTTACTTCCATATTTCTGAATAATATGCTTATGTTGCTATTTCTTTTTTTTTAAAACAGCTTGATTGAAATGTAACTCACATACGACAAAACTCACCCTTTTAAAGATTTTTTATTTATTTGACAAAGAGAGAGAGACAGTGACAGAGGGAACACAAGCAGAGGGAGTAGGAGAAGAAGAAGCAGGCTTCCTACAGAGCAGGGAGCCTGACAATGGCTTGATCCCAGGTCTCTGAGATCATGACCTGAGCTGAAGGCAGATGCTCAACGACTGAGCCACCCAGGTGCCCCCAAACTCACCCTTTTAAAGTATACAATTTAGTAGTTTTTTAAGTATGACAGAGCTCTGAAACCTTCATCATTGTATAGTTCTAGGATATTTCCATCACCCTAGAAAGAAACCTCACACTCATTAGCATATAATGATGTTCTCATTTTCTCCCCCCACCCCCTAGGCACCTGACAAACACTGATCTACTTTGCCTCTACAGATTTGTGTATTCTAGACATTTCATATGTATATATATATGGAATCACACAATATACAAACTTTCGGTAGCATAAAGTTTTCAAGGCTCATCCACATTGCAGTGTATATCAGTACTAAAAATTCCTGTACATGTTTTCTTCCCTTTTAAAATAAACTTTATTGAGAAGACAAAATATAATACTTACAAGTACAAAAATGATGGTTCTGCCTTAGTTTATTATGTAGATAACCTTAGTAATGGTAATGATTATGTCCAAAGTTACTTTAACTTCATCTGTGTGCTTTGAATCATTTTATGAAGAGATACTCTAAATTTAATCTACTTGTTTTTGTCTGTTTTAAAGAAAGCACAGGTGTGTAGTATTTGACAAACTAGTTATTCATTTCTGCTGGAAGAAGCAAATGTATTTTTTAATTGTTTTTTTAAATTAAAACTTTTACAAGTTTTATTGAAATATAAGTTACATATATTACTATATAAGTTTAAAGGGTACAGCATATGGGTTGATATATGTATCATATACATTGTACAATAAAACACATGTATAGTAAAACACTTATTACAATAAATATAGTTAATACCCATCATCTTATGATGATACAATAAATAGATACAATAAAAAGAAAAGGCAAAAAAAATTCTCCTTGTGATGAGAACTATCAGGATTTACTCTCTTAACTTTCATATATAATGTATAGCAGTGTTCAATTTTTGCACTTATTAATTGATTTTTTTAAAAGACTTTATTTATTTATTTCACAGACAGAGATCACAAGTAGGCAGAGAGGCAGGCAGAGAGAGAGGGGGAAGCAGGTTCCCTGACGAGCAGAGATCCCGATGCAGGGCTCGATCCCAGGACCCTAGGATCATGACCTTAGCCAAAGGCAGAGGCTTTAACCCACTGAGCCACCCAGGCGCCCCAACTTTTTGCATTTAAATATGTGTTTTATTTCCATCAGTATATACCTAGGGGTGGAAATACTATGTCATAAGTTAACTCCATGTTTAACTTTTTAAAAAATTTTTGTTTTTTTTTTTCAAATGTTTTTTAATTTTTTTTAATTATTTTCAGTGTAACAGTATTCATTGTTTTTGCACCACACCCAGTGCTCCATGCAATCCGTGCCCTCCCTAATACCCACCACCTGGTTCCCACAACCTCCCACCCCCTGCCCATTCAAAAACCCTCAGATTGTTTTTCAGAGTCCATAGTCTCTCATGGTTCACCTCCCCTTCCAATTTCCCTCAACTCCCTTCTCCTCTCCAACTCCCCTTGTCCTCCATGCTATTTGTTATGCTCCACAAATAAGTGAAACCATATGATAATTGACTCTCTCTGCTTGACTTATTTCACTCAGCATAATCTCTTCCAGTCAAGTCCAGGTTGCTATAAAAGTTGGGTATTCATCCTTTTTGATGGAGGCATAATACTCCATAGTGTATATGGACCACATCTTCCTTATCCATTCATCCGTTGAAGGGCATCTTGGTTCTTTCCACAGTTTGGCGACCATGGCCATTGCTGCTATAAACATTGGGGTACAGATGGCCCTTCTTTTCACTAATCTGTATCTTTGGGGTAAATACCCAGTAGTGCAATTGCAGGGTCATAGGGAAGCTCTATTTTTAATTTCTTGAGGAATCTCCACACTGTTCTCCAAAGTGGCTGCACCAACTTGCATTCCCACCAACAGTGGAAGAGGGTTCCCCTTTCTCCACATCCTCTGCAACACATGTTGTTTCCTGTCTTGCTAATTTTGGCCATTCTAACTGGTGTAAGGTGGTATCTCAATGTGGATTCAATTTGAATCTCCCTGATGGCTAGTGATGATGAACATTTTATCATGTGTCTGAAAGCCATTTGTGTGTCTTCATTGGAGAAGTGTCTGTTCATATCTTCTGCCCATTTTTTTATATGATTGTCTGTTTTGTGTGTGTTGAGTTGGAGGAGTTCCTTATAGATCCTGGATACCAACCTTTTGTCTGTACTGTTATTTGCAAATATCTTCTCCCATTCTGTGGGTTGCCTCTTTGTTTTCTTGACTGTTTCCTTTGCTGTGCAGAAGCTTTTGATTTTGATGAAGTCCCAAAAGTTCATTTTTGCTTTTGTTTCCTTTGCCTTTGGAGACATATCTTGAAAGAAGTTGCTGTGGCTGATATCGAAGAGGTTACTGCCTATATTCTCCTCTAGGATTCTGATGGATTCCTGTCTCACGTTCATCCATTTTGAGTTTATCTTTGTGTACGGTGTAAGAGAATGGTCGAGTTTCATTCTTCTACATATAGCTGTCCAGTTTTCCCAGCACCATTTTTTGAAGAGACTGTCTTTTTTCCCACTATTTTTTCCTGTTTTGTCGAAGATTATTTGCCCATAGAGTTGAGGGTCCATATCTGGGCTCTCTACTCTGTTCCACTGGTCTATGTGTCTGTTTTTATGCCAGTACTATGCTGTCTTGGTGATCACAGCTTTGTAGTAAAGCTTGAAATCAGGTAACATGATGCCCCCAGTTTTATTTTTGTTTTTCAACATTTCCTTAGTGATTCGGGGTCTCTTCTGATTCCATACAAATTTTAGGATTATTTGCTCCAGCTCCTTGAAAAATACTGGTGGAATTTTGATCGGAATGGCATTAAAAGTATAGATTGCTCTAGGCAGTATAGACATCTTAACAACGTTTATTCTTCCGATCCAAGAACATGGAATGGTCTTCCATCTTTTTGTGTCTTCTTCAATTTCTTTCATGAGTGTTCTGTAGTTCCTCGAGTACAAATCCTTTACCTCTTTGGTTAGGTTTATTCCCAGGTATCTTATGGTTCTTGGTGCTGTAGTAAATGGAATCAATTCTCTAATTTCCCTTTCTGTATTTTCATTGTTAGTGTATAAGAAAGCCATTGATTTCTGTACATTGACTTTGTATCCTGCCACGTTACCGAATTGTTGCATGAGTTCTAGTAGTTTGGGGGTGGAGTCTTTTGGGTTTTCCACATAAAGAATCATGTCATCTGTGAAGAGAGAGAGTTTGACTTCTTCATTGCCAATTTGGATACCTTTTATTTCTCTTTGTTGTCTGATTGCTGTTGCTAGGACTTCTAATACTATGTTGAACAAGAGTGGTGAGAGTGGGCATCCTTGTTTTGTTCCTGATCTCAAGGGGAAGGCTGCAAGCTTTTTCCCATTGAGGATGATATTTGCTGTGGGTCTTTCCTAGATAGATTTTATGAAGTTCAGGAATGTTCCCTCTATCCCTATATTTTGAAGCATTTTAATCAGGAACGGATGCTGGGTTTTGTCAAATGCTTTTTCTGCATCAATTGAGAGGATCATGTGGATCTTCTCTCTTCTCTTATTAATTTGTTCTATCACATTGATTGATTTGCGAATGTTGAACCATCCTTGTAACCCAGGGATGAATCCCACCTGGTCATGGTGGATAATCTCTTTAATGTGCTGTTGGATCCTGTTTGCTAGGATCTTGTTGAGAATCTTAGCATCCATATTCATCAGTGATATTGGTCTGAAATTCTCCTTTTTGGTAGGGTCTTTGCCTGATTTGGGGATCAAGGTAATTCTGGCTTCATAGAAAGACTCTGGAAGTTTTCCTTCTGCTTCAATTTTTTAAAACAGCTTCAGGAGAATAGGTGTTATTTCTTCTTTGAAAGTTTGTTAGAATTCCCCAGGGAATCCATCAGGTCCTGGGCTCTTGTTTTTGGGAGGTTTTTGATCACTGCTTCAATCTCATTACTAGTTATCGGTCTATTTAGGTTGTCAATTTCTTCCTGGTTCAATTTTGGGAGTTTATAGTTTTCCAGGAATGCATCCATTTCATCTAGGTTCCTTAACTTATTGGTATATAACTGTTGATAATAACTTCTGATGATTGTGTCTACTTCCTTGGTGTTAGTTGTGATCTCTCCCTTTTCATTCATAATTTTATTAATTTGGGCTTTCTCTCTTTTCTTTTGGATTAGTGTGGCCAATGGTTTATCGATCTTATTGATTCTTTCAAAAAACGAGCCTCTAGTTTCATTGATACCTTCTACTGTATCTCTGGTTTCTACCTCATTGATCTCAGCTCTAATCTTGATTATTTCCCTTCTTATGTGTGGAGTTGGTTTGATTTGTTGTTGATTCTCCAGTTCTTTAAGGTGTAGAGACAGCTGGTGTATTCTGGATTTTTCAATTTTTTTAAGGGAGGCTTGGATGGCTATGTATTTCCCCCTTAGACCGCCTTTGCTGTATCCCATAGGTTTTGGACTGAAGTGTCTTCATCCTCATTGGTTTCCATGAATTGTTTAAGTTCTTCTTTGATCTCCTGGTTGATCCAAGCATTCTTAATCAAGGTGGTCTTTAGCTTCCAGGTGTTTGAGTTTCTTCCGAACTTTTCCTTGTGATTGAGCTCCAGTTTCAAAGCATTGTGATCTGAGAATGTGCAGGGAGTAATCTCAGTCTCTTGGTATCGGTTGAGTCCTGATTTGTGACCCAGTATGTGGTCTATTCTTGAGAAGGTTCCATGTGCACTTGAGAAGAATGAGTATTCTGTTGTTTTAGGGTGTAATGTTCTGTATATATCTATGAGGTCCATCTGGTCCAATGTGTCATTCAACGCTCTTGTTTCTTTATTGATATTCTGCTTTGATGATCAGTCTATTTCTGAGAGAGGTGTGTTAAGATCTCCTACTATTAATGTATTCATATCAATATGACTCTTTATCTTGATTAACAGTTTTCTTATGTAATTGGCTGCTCCCATATTGGGGGCATAGATATTTACAATTGTTAGACCATCTTGGTGGATAGTCCCTTTAAGAATGATGTAGTGTCCTTCTGTATCTCTGACTACAGTCTTTAGTTTAAAATCTAATTTATCTGATATGAGAATCGCTACCCTGGCCTTCTTTTGAGGCCCATTGGCATGAAAGATGCTTCTCCATCCCTTCACTTTCAGTCTGGGTGTTCTTTAGGTTCAAAATGGGTCTCTTGTAGACACCATATGGATGGGTCCTGTTGTTTTATCCAATCTGCAACCCTGTGCCATTTTATGGGTGCATTTAGGCCATTCACAATGAGAGTGATTATTGATAGATACATTTTTATTGATATCATGTTACCTTTGAAGTCTTTCTTTCTGTAGATTGTCTGTATATTTCTGTTCAATGCTATTCTTAGGATTTTTCCTCTTTAATAGAACCCCCCTTAATATTTCCTGCAGTGTTGGCTTGGTGGTTGCCTAGTCTTTTAAGCCTTGCCGGTCTTGGAAACTCTTTATCTCTCCATCCATTTTGAATGTCAGTCTTGCTGGATAAAGTATTCTTGGCTGCATGTTCTTCTCATTTAGTGCCCTGAATATATCTTGCCAGCCCTTTCTGGCTTGCCAGGTCTCTGTGGACAGGTATGACATTATTCTGATGGGCTTTCCTCTGTAAGTAAGGAGCCTCTTTTCCTAGCGGCTTTCAAGAGATTATATCTACAATTATGATTCCTCAATTTGACTATCAGGTGCCTTGATGTTTTTCCGGAATCTATAATCTTTGGGGGAGACTGTTTGGCCTCTAGTACATGAACGCTGGGTCCATTCGCGAGATTGGGAAAATTTTCATGAAGAACTTGTTCCACTATATGTTCTAGACTTCTTTCTTTCTCCTCCTCTTCAGGGATTCCAATAATTCTGACGTTGGGACGTTTCATGGCATCATTTATTTCTCTGATTCTGTTTTCGTGGCTTCTAAGCTGTTTGTTCCAGGCTTCTCCCTGATCCTTTCTCTCTATCTGTTTGTCCTCCAGATCACTAATTCTGTCTTCTGTCGCAGTTACCCTATCTTTGAGAGAATTTAGATTAGATTGGAACTCATTGAGAGCATTGTGAACCTCATCCCTGGTAGCTTTCAGCTCTGCCCTAATATTGTGAACATCATCTCTGGTCGCTTTCAGTTTGGCCCTAATCAATTCCGTTTGGTCATCCATGGCTTTCTCCAACCTAGCTATTGCCTGAATAATTGTTAGCCTGAATTCTCTTTCCAACATATTGTCTATGTTGATAGCCGTTAGCTCTGTTGCAGAAGGTCCATCCTCTGTATTTTTCTTCTGTTGGGCATTCCTCCTCCTAGTCATTTTGGTGAGAGATGACTGAACAGATGTAGCTGGATGTATCAACTGTGGTGCCATCAAGGTGCACCTTGGAATGCTTTTGAGCAATCAGGATTCCCCACCCAAACGAGAGAAAAAAAAAAAGAAAAAGAAAAAAAGAGAGAGAGAGAGTGAGACAGGAAAGAAAGGGAAGATAAAAGAGAAGGTTCAGCCCAAATGGGCCCCAAGGTAAGATTTATGAAGTATACAGACAAAAACAGACAAACAAAAAGACTGCTCACTGGTGTCTTCTGCTCCTGTAGAGATCCAGACGTGTATAATTCTGATCTCAGGCTGATTTCATGGGTGATCGGAGTTCTTTGGAAGGTAATCAGCTCACTTTAGGGTACAGGTTGAAAGGGTGCCTCCTCCTACTTCCCTGCCATCTTGTCTCCCCCCTTTATTTATTTTTTTAATTTATTTTCAGTGTTCCAGAATTCATTGTTTATGCACCACACCCAGTGCTCCATGCAATACAATGTTCAACTTTTTGAAGAACTGCCATACTGTTTTCCAAAGCCACTGTGGCATTTGAGAATCCCATCCACAGTGTACAAGTGTTCCAACTTCTCCACCTCCTTGCTAACACTTGTTGTAGTCTATATTTTTATTTTAGCCATCTCAGTCAGTATTAAGTAGAATCTCCTTGTGATTTTGATTTGCATTTTCCTAATGGCTAATGATGTTGAACTTCTTTTCTTTCTTTCTTTTTTTTTTTTTTTTGGAAGACTGTATTTATTTATTTGACAGAGAGAGAGCACAAGTGGGGTGAACGGCAGGCAGGGGGAGAGGGAGAAGCAGGCTCCCTTCTGAGCAGGGAGCCTGATGTGGGACTCAATCCCCCAGAACACTGGGATCATGACCTGAGCTGAAGGGAGACTCTTAACTGATTCAACCACCCAGGTGCCCGTTGTTGAGCATCTTGTGTTTCCTGATTGTCTGTATATCTTCTTTGGAGAAATGTCTATTTAAATCCTCTACTGGGGCTCCTGGGTGGCTCAATTGATTAAGCATCTGCCTTTTGCTCAGGTCCTGACCCTGCGGTCCTGAGATTGAGCCCCACATTGAGCTCCTGGTTTAGAGGGGGGCCTGCTTCTTCCTCTGCCTGCTGCTCCCTCTGCCTGTGCTCCCTCTCTCTGTAACGAAGTCTTTTAAAAAAATAAGATGTCAGAATGGTGGTAATGTTTCTTCAGATGACAGACCTAAAGAGCAATGCTTGTAATGACATTACCTCCTCCATTATTATTGCCTTTAAAAGGCATATAATGCCGATTCACAGCTTGACTACCTTGGCCCCCAAGTCATGGCTCTGCCTATAGTACATGTAGGTATTCAGACAGGTGGTAACTCCTGTTTTCTCCTCAAGCTGAAGGATGACATGACTTTTTAGGCCCCCTTTGCCTGGAGTCTCCTATACTTTTGGGCCTAGGATGACTCAAACATCAGAAGTACTCTACCAGGTAGATGCAAAACCACTGTCACCACAGAACTGCCAAAACAGGCCCAGGCACGGTCAAGGTCCTTCTGGGAGTCTGAGCAATTTTGGTTGGGTCATTTTCTTAAGTGCATCCCCACCCCTATCTTTCTGGGGGCTATTTCACTGGACTCTGAGAGAAGGGTTCAACCTTTCTGCTTCAAATTCAAATTATCTGGTCAAATCCAGTTGTAGCTGGCTCAAAAAGGGAGTGATACTTTAAAGTTTTATGGTATGGAGTTTAATTTCCATCCTTACAAAATTCTCCTTCATACTTTACAAGGAAGGAGGACAGGGGAAAGGAAAAAAACAAAGCTTTATGACTGACAGTGAAGAGTCTCTGTCACTGGACACTCTTGAGCCTGTCACCTGTTTACATTGAGTCAACAGAAAATGAACTATGTTGCTAAGGACAGACATATAATGACTAATTATAGGCATCAAAAGATAGCTACTTTGCTTTTCCCTCACTATCTTCCCAAGCCCAATAAATACTTTTGGGATAAAGAAATAAATGTTCCTGAGAATAAGTCCCAACTCCCTGTCTGCTGTAAGCCACTAGAGCAAAAAAAGTTTGTACTGCTTATAGGAACCAAAAGGAACTTTGAATCAAATTTTATATAGTTCGTAAAATGAACAAGACAACTTTTAGTTTCAGCTCCAAATGGAGAGCTGAAAAGAATGGCATCACACTACAACAGGAAAGAGAGTTGGATAAAAGTCAAAATAGCAATTTTTCTTAAAGCCATCAGAGAACTGAATTCACAGGGCAAACAATGATCCCAAAATCTAGAGAAAGACTCATGGAGGGAGAAATAAGACTTGAGCACCTGCTTATCTGAGATAGACACCACCAAACAACATGTAGACCAGTAAGAACATTTAGCTAGAAATTGCTAATGAATTGCTAAAGCCTGAGTGAGGGTTAACATGAGTGTGTGAAGTCCCTGTAGCCTCAGATGGAAAGGGCTTACACTCAGGTTTTACTCCAGAAACTTCACTAGGCGTTCTCAGGTAAGATCAGGGAGAATCTGAGAAACTTGCTCCATGTGCCAGCTAAGATAAGAAGACTGCTGTCACTCAGGATGAAATTCCAATCAAACCAAACTCCCCTACTAAACAAAAGACTTAATCTGCAGGAAAGACAACAAAATCCATATCCTGAAAGCACTGGAGGAAACCCACTGCAGCTGGGGCAAGGAAACCAAAAAACAAAAAGCTCTATGAGGAGAGAGAGCAGGATGTGTGCTAGGCTCAGCTTTGTATCTGAAGGAGAAGCATGTACACTTGTGAAGGTTACGTCACTAAAACTCAGGTTCATCATGCTTGTCTAAGATCAAAACATCAGAGAATGCCTGTCCCTTGCCTCAACACCACACTAAAAAACATTGAGTGAAAATAGCAGTGAAGGGTAACGAGATACATGTTCTTTCTGAGAAAAAAAGAGTAAAACTGAAAGCCCAACTGGAAAGACTCAAAGCCAATGGAAAGAAAACATCAAACTCAGCCCAGCTTCTAACTAGATTAAAGCAAACCTCCATACTAAAAGCTTAGCAGGAAAGACGTACTTACCTTCAGTCATAAATTCTATTTACCTCAGTAATTACTGTCTTATACAAATCCAGTTTTCAGGTAAAAATAATGAGAAATAGACAAAGACAAGATAACAAAACATTCTGAAGAGACAAAACAATAAACAGAACCAGAATCAGATGTGACACAGGTCTTGAAACTATCAGATGGTGAATTTAAAATAACTGTGGTTGGTGTTCCACTTCTGGCATGGTGATGTGAGGAACTCTGAGAATCCACTCCCCAGTGAAATTGCTGGAAGTTGTGTTTTTTTTAAAGATTTTATTTATTTATCTGGCAGAGAGAGAGACAGGGAGAGAGCAAGCACGAGCAAGGGGAGTGGCAGGCAGGGAAGAAGCAGGCTCCCCGCTGAGCAAGGATTCCCTGAGCTCATGACCTGAGCTGAAGGCAGACGCTTAACCTACTGAGCCACCCAGGCACCCCTGAAAGTTATTTTTTTAACATAGTCATATAAATTCTTTGGAAGTGGTCATAAGGGCATACAGCAAATGAAAAAAATTTTTTAAAGAAAATCTACTAAAACAATAAGAACTATGAGAATCTGTTTCATTTTAACCAAGATTTTCTCTTTCCTTCCCCCCTCCTAGCTCAGCATGATGGAAATTACATGCCTACAGGGTATAGCCAAGAGCACAGGTGTCTTCACCTCAGCTCACATCTGTAAGGGACACATTATGTTTCTAGGAGAGATGAAACTTCTCATCCTGCCTTGAGTTGTCTATTGCTCAGGCTAAATTCTGGGTGAGTGTAACTGAAAGGGCAGAGTATAGCTTCTGCCCAGTCCTCATTTATCTGAAAGAAGCTCTCCCTCCAGCACAGTGTGCTGAGAATATTGGGGCCCCCATTGACTGGGAGAGGCAAGCCAAAAGGACTGGAAGGTACTGTGCACCTTCAGTCAAATGCACATATCCTAAAGCAGGAGTGTCAGAAAGAACTGTGCTGCTATGTCAATCCCTAGCTCCAGAGCCTTGTATCAAGAGATTTTTCCCAGTGGGAGAGGCAGGCTTTTAAACAGAGTACCCAGTCCCTTTCCGAAGGAACTGTCACACAGTATAGAGAAACTGAAGATTAAAAGCACTGTAAAAATATGAAGATTATCGTGAAATGCAATTAAGGGGTCAGTAGATTAATTAGAGATGTAACTAAATGTCAGGCAGCTAGTTCACCAGAGAATTAGGGAAAGAGACAGCTAAGTAGAGTTTTACTGAAGTTGAAACAAACATCGAACAATGACTTCAAAAATGATCTCTGAAAAGAAGTTCAAATGTCATACCACAAATCTGTGAAGCAATTTATGTCCCGGTGCATTTTCTAAAACAATAGAGCAATCGAACAGCTATTAGTAGAGATTTAACAGTTACATGTGTTCAGGGAAAGAGCCAGTGAAGAGGACTGACAAAACCACTTTCATCCCACAGTGACTGTGGGCATACCCAACGTTGTACCTTCTCTGGAGCAACCTAAGAGTTTTCACATAACAGGGAAGAAATGGACATGACTAAAATAGCCAGTCATGAAACAAACAAGCGAACAGCAATATTAATAAGCCCCAGAGGAAGAAGACCAGTTCTCGGAGTTGCTAAAATGTATTATCTGAGAAAATTGTAAGACATGAAGAGAACCAGGGAAGTATGCCCATATATGAGGAACAAAGCAGGTCTGTGAAAGTGACCAGATGTTAAATTTAACAAAAATTTCAAATTAGCCAGTATAAATAGATTCAAAGAATGAAAAAAAAAAAAACTGTGGTTAAAGAAATAAAAGCGGGTATGATGACAACGTTACATCAAGTAGGAAAAAAGTCAATAAAGAGATAATATAAAAAGGAACAAGTGGAAATTCTGAAAAGTACAGATTGAAATAAAAAATCATGAGAGGAGCTCAACAGTAGATTTGAGCTAGCAGGAGAAAGAATTTGTTAAGTCTAAGATTCATAGATTTTATGTAATCTAAAGAAGAGAGTGAAAAAGGAAAAATGAACAGAGTCTCGGAGAAATAAGGAACACCATTAATCACACCAACTATACACATAATGGGAATACCAAAAGGAAAAGGAAAGGGATCAGAAAATAATTCAAAGAAATAATATTTGAAAACTTCCCCAATTTAATGAAAAACACTCATCTACATATCCAGGAAGCTCAGTGGATTTCAAGTAGGACATATGCAAGAGACTGGCAAACAGACAAAACATAGTAAAAATGTCAAAAGCCAAAGACAAGCAGAAAATGTTGAACACAGCAAGAGAAAAATGACTCCTAACTTATAAGAGAACCTCAGTAAGAGTAAGCACTCATTCGTCATCAAAACAATGGATGCCAGAAGGAAGGAGGACCACATATTCAAACTGCTCAAAGATACAAACTGTTAACCAGCAATCCTGTACTCACCAAAAATATCTTTCAAAAATGAAGGCAAAATAAGGACATACTCAGACAAAAAAAAAGAAAAGAAAGAATCTGTTGCTAGTGTACCCACCTTACAAAACATAAGAAAGTTCTCTAGTTCTGAAAGTGAATAACCCCAGTCAATAATTTGAATCCATGAAAAACTAAGCACACATACAGGTAATTATGTAATTATAAAAGCATGTTTTTCCTTTTCCTTCTCTTAACTGATTTTGAAAAGCAACTGTTTAAAACAATACATTTGTGGGGCACCTGGGTGGCTCGGTGGGTTAGAGCCTCTGCCTTCGGCTCGGGTCATGATCCCAGGGTCCTGGGATCGAGCCCCACATCGGGCTCTCTGCTCGGCGGGGAGCCTGCTTCCTCCTTTCTCTCTGCCTGTCTCTCTGCCTGCTTGTGATCTCTGTCAGGTGAATGAATAAAATCTTTTTAAAAAAAAACAATACATTTGTAATCTCTTATTTTTGTCTATAACATATAGAGCAGAAATGTACCTGCCAATAAAAGCACAAAGGAGGTGGATGGGGGCAAAACTGTATTGGGCTAAGAATAAGAATGCCTGGGTATGCCCAGGAGACAAACTTTGGATTGACAAATAAATTAAAAGCAAAAGAATAAAAAAATATATATCATGAACACCTGAGGCACTGTTTGATAGATGCATGCCCTAACCTCACTGAAAAGTTGCGGGGGGGAAGAGCTGACCAAGTTGCTTTAGAAAACAGTGTTTTAGCTGTATGTTATAAGTCTCAAGACAAAAAGAGCTGTACATAAATTCTGTGCTCTGGTTGGGAAAATTACAAGGATACATGATAACAATTCTGAAATTAACTATATACAAAGGTTGAAGAAATAAGTAAATAAATCTTATATAAGGAGAACCAGGTTTCTCACTGTCAGTGATAGAAGTTAAAAGTAAGTGGAGGGGGGTGCCTGGGTGGCTCAGTTGGTTAAGCATCCGACTCTTGATTTTGGCTCAGGTGATGATCTCAGGGTCCTGAGACTGAATCCTGCATCGGGCTCCCCATTCAGTGGAGTGTCTGCTTGAGGGTCCCTCTCTTCCTCTCCCTCTAGTCCCTCCATGACTCAACTTTCCACCCCCCACACTCTCCCTGTGTGTGTGTGTGTGTGTGTGTGTGTGTGCACGCATGTGGGCATGTGTACTCTCCCTCTCTGAAATAAATATGCAGGATCTTTTTTAAATTTTTATTTAATTTTAATTTTTTTATATTTTACTTTTTTATTATGTTATGTTAGTCATCATACAGTACATCATTAGTTTTTGATGTATTGTTCCATGATGCATTGTTTGTGTATAATACCCAGTATATACATAAGATCTTAAAAAAAGTAAGTGGAGAGATTGGAGAGCCTGGCTGGCTCAGTCAGAAGAGCAGGTGACTCTTGATATTGGGGTTGTGAGTTTGAGCCCCACTGATGGTAGAGATTACTTAAATAAAAGTAATAAATGGGGAGAAAGCTAAATGGATACTTGTCATAATGGACTAGAGTCACATGTATAAGTATGAACTTATGTGGGAGGGAAAGAAGAGGGAGGGAGGGAGAGACAAGGAGAGAGATACAGACACAATAAATAAATGTAAGCATGTCTTTATACAAACCATGTTTAACATACATACATCTCCTTGCTCTATCAGCTGAGAAGTCCTAGAAACAATGACACTCCAATCACAACGAAAATATCTTGCATCCAGATCTTAATTACTAAATATGATTATCCAATAAAAGTAACCAAGATTGCTTGGAGAAATGGCTGATTATTGGGTTGAAAAAAAGAAAATACAAGATGAATCTGGAACATCTTGTAGTACCAGAAAGCAAGGAAGCAGAAAAAGAATGAGGGTATGCCAATCTGAAAGAGACCCTAAAGGCCAATGCTGGAATAATTTGGGCAAATAACCAAATAATGATCATATTGAATTATAACCCCAAAGATTTAAAGATTCATTAGGGATGCCTCAGTGGCTCAGTAGGTTAAGTGTCTGCCTTTGGCTCAGGTCCTGATCTCAGGGTCCTGGGATTGAGTCCCACGTTGGACTCCTTGCTCAGCAGGGAGCCTGCTTCCCCCTCAGCCTCTGCCTGCTGCTCCCCCTGCTTGTGGTCTCTCACTTTCTGAAAAATAAATAAGTAAAACAAACAAACAAAAGATTCTCTCTCCCTCTCCCTCTGCCCCTCACCCCCCTCTTAAACATGTTTTTAATAAAAAAAATTCATGAGTCATACTGATAGAAACAAGTAGTTGTAGAAATAAGTAAATGGGGCAGGGCAGGACAAATCTTCCTTACAGAGTAGTTTGGAAGTATCAAATGTAGAAGAAAATGAGTAATTTAAAAATTTACTATCAGAACATTTCTGTAATAATCAC
This sequence comes from Enhydra lutris kenyoni, assembly GCF_002288905.1. Lineage (NCBI taxonomy): Eukaryota > Metazoa > Chordata > Mammalia > Carnivora > Mustelidae > Enhydra > Enhydra lutris. The sequence continues at coordinate 88,269 of NW_019154215.1, read as the reverse complement.
TACAGGCAAAATCCACAGAATATTTGCATAGCTTCAAATGATCTAACCCCAAATATTTCTTAATTACTATGGTTGTTTTCAAACACTTAACTACAAATTCTTTGATACTCTACCCTCCAGGAGGTAGAACTTAATTCCCCTCTTTAATGTGAGCTAGACTTAGTAACTTGCTTCTAACACATACAGTACAGCAGGGAAAAACAATAACTTTACAAGTGGAGAAACCCAGCAGAAATCATCTTAACCAAGTCATCAAAATTAACTTCACCAGTGATCAGTCATGTTGATATCATGCAAGCCTGATATTGTAATGAAAATGGCATTTCACCTCTGTGATATTCTTCCTCCAAACCAGTAACTCCAGTCTAATTATGAGAAAAATATCAGACAAACCCATATTGAGGAAAATTCTGCAAAATACCTCACTCTTTAAAAGTGTCAAGGTCATGAAAAAATAAGGAAACACTGAGAAACTGTCACAGAGTAAAGACTAAAAAAACTTGTTAACTAAGTGCAATTTTGTATCCTGGTTGAATCCTGGAACAGAAGAAGGACATTGGTAGGGAACCTGGAGAAATCTGAATAAAGTCCGTAATTTAGTTAATAGTATTGTACAAAAGTTAATTCCCTTGTTTTTATAAATGTAGCATAATTATTAGGTAAAACTGTGGATAGGGTATATGGAAATGCTTTGTACTGTCTTTAAAACTCTTCTTTAGAACTAAAATGATTTCAAAGCATAACATTTAAAAAATATACCAGGCTGAGTTTCAAGAATCCATAATAAAACTCTCTTCATGAACAAAAGTGACCCAACAGTTGAGGAAACAAACTGAAATGTCATTACATGAATTCATTATTCAGGGAGAAAGGGAGAATTTGACAGACTGCGGTTGACAGTAATTACTAGAAAAAAGAAAACCAGTCCACGTTATGCCAGAAAACTGTAACTACTTAATAAACTAGCTGTGTGCATATATATTATATACATATAATATATATATGTATTTATTGTGTGTATGTGCATGAAGCAATATTCTTTAAATACTGATCTGCCACTTGCTTTACTCAAAAAATATAATGTTAATATCATTCAGTGTCACTCATATGCACATTGTTTCATTCCTTTTTATATCTGCACAATTTCCACAGTATGGATAATTTCTTTAATTATTCTCATATCGGTGCAAATTTAAATTTTTCCACCAACTTAATGTTTCAACATTGGAATGGTGACAAAGTTGAACCAGATAAAGTTTTTGTGCTGATGGCATTTTCAGATAAGTGAGGGATACAAAGTAGAAAGCCAACAAAACAGGGTGAAAGTGTTAGGTTGGGAAAGTATGGGGTCTAAAGGATAATATAGAGCAGTCAAGCAAGACAGCATCAAGAGGCCAGCATAGACTTTCTTTTCATCATGAATTTAATTTTTAAAAGCACTCAGCCTACATACAGCAAGGTCTTTCCCAACTCAGCTTGTGACACAGAAAAAAATTGCCCGGCCCAAGCTTTTACTGCAGCTGAAATGTGCCTCCCCTGAACCCAGAAGAGGTTCTACACAGAAGGAGATCGCAAGGCTTAATTACACAAAGCAATCTAGAGAATCTAGCTGAGGTGGATTTTAAGCATGCTGTCACATATTAAAAGTCTAAGCAGTCCAGCTCAGGGATTCCAATTACTGTAGCCAACACAGATACCATGGGGACATTTGAAATGGTAGTGGTTATGACCCAGCATTTCAGGTTCACAACAATTCATAATAAGCCTTAAGCCCTGATAACTAGAAACTTTTTGCCACCATAATCTACAATGTGTGTAGCATTTATTATTTTTTTAAAGATTTTATTTATTTATTTGACAGACACAGCCAGAAAGGGAACACAAGCAGGGGGAGTGGGAGGGAGAGAAGCAGGCTTTTTGCTGAGCAGGGAGCCAGATGCAGGGCTGGATCCCAGGATCCTGGGATCATGACCTGAACGGAAGGCAGACACTTAACGACTGAGTCACCCAGGCGCCCCTCGCAATGTGTGTAGCATTTAGCTGTGAGTTCAGGAAGTGGGCAGAATCATCTGGAAGAGATGAAAAGTATCGTTGTGCTTTGAGTTAGGTTCATTTGTTTGGACATGGCCAATTGCTATTCCAAATAGTTCGTGAAACTTTGGAAACTTATGCATGCCAAATTTCCAAATATCAGGGAACATCATAGGGAGGGATGGTAGAAGAGTTTACTTTCTGAAACAGATACAATTTAATTGGAAATCAGGGTTTCATGCTCTACTTATCAGAACAGGAGTGGACTACCCTCAGTGGAACAAAGACCTATTGTATTGTGTTTACTTGTGCTCTGAAAGGGTACATCATCTTAGATGGTGGCCACTTGAGTCTGCACTATGCAGACAAACCTTTGGATCTGGAGCAGATCTTGCCATGCTAGGAACGATGTTTTCAACCCATATAGAATATGCTAGAGAAGTGAGGGAGAGGAATAGCTGTCTCAAGCTCTGCTATGGGATGAGCTTTGAAACAGCAATGAAGAAATATGCATGAGAAGTTGCTGAGTATAGAGCCTCAGAAAAAAACACCAGGGAAGTGACTTCCAAAGGGAACATAGAAAACAATATCCTGGATATCACAGTCTTGTATAAGAGCTCCTGGCTGGTAAAATGCTTCCTCCTATCTTATCCTCTCACACCACCTGAAGAAGTTGGGGCTTTGGAGCTATCCCTAGGGCCCTCCTGCTGCATGAAAACAGACATTCATTGGGTCAGAAGCTCAGGGTGTCTACTTCCTAGAATTCATGTCTTTATTATTAAAATTAATATGTGTATCTTTTCCATTTCTTTTTTAAAAAGAGTTTTTACTTTAATATAATACTATTGTCTTCAAAAATGTACTTATACTTAAAAGCTACTGTGATAAACTTAATTTCAAGGGTAGTTACATGTTCTGTTGATGCACTGAAATTGCTCAGGGACAGCAATGAAGGTAAAGGCCTGTATGATCTGGCTGTCGGGTGTGTACCAGTAAGGTGACTGATATCTCTCTTATGAGTATTTAGGAAAACAGGGTCAATATTCTCTATTGATAGCTCCATAAGAATGGTGTTCAAGTTGCTTTGACTACAGGTAAGCAGAATAAGCAGAGGGGGAACAATGAAACTTCTGTTCTAATTTTTGTCAGACAGAAAGAAGTTTCATCTGTGAGTCAATCTGCAAACAGCTTCTTCTGAAACTTGAAGACTTCTGGGAGATGGACCATTAAAAATTACAAGAGCCCTTCAAGCAGCATGTGAGCTGGAGCCTGACTCCCCACACCCCATTTTCAGCCCACCTCTGACCATCTGCCTGGTTAGATATGCCCTTCCCCTAAACTCACAGGAAAGGGCAAAGGTACAGGCAATCTTTCCCAAGGGCAATATGAGGGGTGCAGACCGCTGTACAGTATGGATAGGGAAAGGGGAGATCATTTCCTGGTGGGTGACTTTAGAGGCTGGGTGATGAAGTCTGGGCTCCTAAGAATGAACTAGATCAGGATCTAGGAGGAAGTGGAGGGCAATAGGGCAAGCACAAGAGAAAAAAATGACCCATGAGGACAATGAGAGAAGAAGGAATACTTGGGGAACCATGAACGAGAGTTCCTTTTGATGTGGTAGAGTAGTGTGTGGCAAGGCAGGGAACATGTGTCCTCAGGTTCAATTCAGATCAATGCTGAACATCAGAATGAGTAAAGTAGGATTTACTTCTCTGATGGTGGGGTTGCCATCCAGGGCCTTAGAGTAGGAAAACAACAAGTTAAGAATAAGGAAGAGTAAAGTTTAATTTGGTGGTAAGGTGCAAGGTAAATTGGAGAGGGAGGCACTGAAGGCAGATAGGTCAGAGAAGGAGTTTCCCGGACAGTCAGGAGTGAGGCAATAAGGTCCTAAACCTGTACACACAGGTTTATAGCAGCTCTTTTCATAATTACTCAAAATGAAGAACAACTTAGATGGCCTGTGGGTAAATGGATAAATAAACTAGAACATCCATATAACAGAATACTACTCAGCCAAAGAAAAGCATGAGCTTTTGCTACAGGAAATGCTTAAATGACTTTCCCAGGCATTATGCTGAGTGAAAGAAGCCTGTCTCTGAATGTGATGTATTGTAGATTTCTTTTATGTAACATCCTGCAAAAGACAAAACTGCAGGAATTGGGAATATATCAGTGGTTGCCAGAGTTCAGAGAAGGGGGGTAAGATATGACTACAAAGGGTAGCATGAGGGAGTTTTTTTGGAGGGAGCGATTGAACTGCATCCTGATTGTGGTGGTGATTACACAAATCTGTACATTTGTTAAACTTCACAGAACTACACACACAGAAAAGGGTCGATTTTGTTGTATGCTAATAGTTTTTTTAAGAATCAGAGTTGTCCCCTATTAAATGTAACATTCAGCAAAGAATGAATGGAAACATTTGGTGGTAGTTAATGATCATATCTTTACAATTTATTGGCTATATTTACATTAAAACTCTCTCTTGAATAACAAAATATATCCCTCAACCGTGGGATAAATTCTTCATGCTTAAATATAAATGATAAGACATTAAACCAGCAAAAATATTTATTTTTTGAACCCTTCCTTTCCTATGGCAGGCTTTGTTGTTGGCTGCCGTATTCCACTGTGACCATCCTAGACAAAAGATCCCTTAATTCCTCCTGATTCTCCAGCTGGCTGCACTGGCCAGAATGCCATTTTTGGCAACAACACACTTCCAAGTACCACTGGATAATGGGTTGTTGGGATATCAGTTTCTTCTTTTTTTTTTTTAAGGTTTTTTTTTTCATTTATTTATTTGACAGAGAGAGAGAGAGAGAGAGAGATCACAAGTAGGCAGAGAGGCAGGCAGAGAGAGGGGGAAGCAGGCTCACTGCTGAGCAGAGAGCCCGATGCAGTGCTCGATCCCAGGACCCTGAGATCACAACCTGAGCCAAAGACAGAGGCTTAACCCACTGAGCCACCCAGACGCCCCCAGTTTCTTCTTTTAATTAATATTTTTTTCAGAAGTGATACTCTCTCTGCTTCTGATCATAACAATTATGTATGTATGTTGATAGTTCTCTTTTTTTAATGGAACAAAGTGAATGATACCAGACTATCTCCAGAGCGCCATGAATGAATAAAAATTTTACCTGCTAATAAGCCTCACACCAAATGGTGAGATACAGGGTACTCTCTCCGTTCTGAGGGCTTTGTGAGTGTATGAAAACTGTTTTCCAATTTATTTATTTGCATTCCACAATAAAGTTCACTCTGAGGAAAGCAAGTTTTTCTGGGGACTCATCTGATTAACAAGGCATCAGATCCTAGAGGACATAAAAGGTCGGTCTGAAGCCTGTTTGAAACCCAAGTGGAAGCCATCCAGCAGTCATCATTGAAAAGGCCAGACATCTAACATTTGATAACCCGAGTTCAACCAGAGAGAAAAAATAGTGGATTATTTATATAAAATTGCTAACAAAAGGAAGAAGGGCTTCTTTCCACAGATTAATCTGGGAGTCAGTTTTTTTTAAAGGTGCACTTTTAATAAGATTTAAAAAAATTTTTCTAACACATCAGTGTGTTTTGAGAACCGTCATTTCATTTGTAGCCATTAGGGAACTTTTCCAAAGTTTTAAAAACTGATAAAACTATTTTGTCCTCCATATCGTGTCAAATATGATGTGGCCTCTCTTTTTAAAACATCGTGATCATTTAATATCATGATTAAAACATTTAAAAATTCAAGAGAACTAGTAAAAAAAAAACCCACACTCTTACTCCCACATTCTTCTCTAGGCGCCTCTACCCCCACCCCTCCCCCCATCTATCACCCACGTCCATTTTAATGCTGGATGGGACTCCTGGGGAAATGGTGGACTGTAGGTCTCAGGGAGAAGGGGAGGTGGGCAACTTCGAAGCAGAGAGAGAAAAATAATTCCCCAAAGAAGGAGAAATGGTCGATTAACCCCTAAAGGCGGATCCTCCCTGGCAATCCAAGAAAGGCAAAGAGCAACTGCAGGGAGAAGATACCAGTTCTATTGTCTCTGATTGGCAAATACGAAAAAAGATTGACAGTATCAAGTGGAGGGAATGCAGGGGGCGGGCTGCAGTGTTAAATGGGAGGGGTCACCGAAGAGTGGAGCTCATTGATGACGCGACCCTCACGTGACCAGGAGTCGACGTGTGCAGAAGTCCTTATAGTCCAGGGCCTGTTTCCCTGTAGCCGCTCGGTATTGCTGGAGAAGGAGAAAAGTGCCCCCGTTCCTTTCAGGTCAGTGTAAAAGCGGGCGCTGCCTTGGGGTCCCTCCGGTCTAGGAGCCAGAGAGCAGAAGCCAGGCGGGGTCGCCGCCGTTTTCCCAACATTACAGTCCGCCAAACTCTGATTTTTGTGCAGGAAATTTGGGCTGTTTGGTGGGGATGGGGGTGAGGGTGGAGAGGGAGAAGGGTGGCCAGTTGACACAGAAACAATTTGGGGAAATAACGTGCGTTTCCCACTCCCTGTTTGCAGGGAACCGGTGGGCACGGGCAGGGAGGGCGGGGTTGCCTTAAAAGGAAGGAGAGGATGAGGACGTGGGACAACTTTAGACGAATAAGGCCTAGAATCGCGAAAAGGACCGGTGATTCAGGTACTGTCCTATTCGCTCAGCAAGCACTCCTGTCGGTCTGCAGGACTCTTTGGTCTTTTGGGCTCAACACAAATCGAGTGAGGGAAGGAGGCAGGAAAATCGCCCGGATCCCTGCAGGTCAGTTTGAGTGCAATTGCCTCAGGTCCCTTCGGGTAGGGATGGGGGTGGGAGTGGGAGTGCGTGGATGATACCAAAGCATATCCTGGGGTCGCCACAACCTCTCCCCATCCGGATTACACGCTGGAGGCCTTTGCAGAGCCTGCAGCGGAAATGGGGCGGGGGCGGGGGAGGCTGAAGAGACGTAGAAGGGGGAGGGGAGGCCTGAGACTGCACCAGCCGATCTCAGGTGAGTGGCGGGAGATTGGGACCGCGAGGGAAAGCCCGAGAGGGCGGGAATATTGGAGACCAGCGTCTTAGGAGGGGGTTCATTGCTTCCGCGCCGCCCGCGTATCTGGGCTAGGAGCGGCCTGTAAGCAGGGCCTGCTGGGAAATGGTGGGCTGGAGCGGGAGGAGGGAAGATGGAGCTGGAGCAAGAAGGGGAGGGAAGAGAGGTGGAGGAAGGGGTGGAGTCAGGAGAGTTCTGAGTCTGAGGACCTAGCCTTCTCCAGTTGGAGAACTTTGACAATTAGGGACCTCAATGAGAAGAGGCCAGTCTCCCTGGGAACCCATACATTGGCTGCTGGTCTGTTTGTCTGGCATCTAGTTGTATTGTTTCCTTGTTTTCTAGGATTAATTTATTTAAAAGAAATAACAGAAAAATACTCAACATGCAAAAGTCTTGTGAAGAAAATGAAGGAAAACCACAGAACATGCCAAAGACGGAGGCAGACCGCCCTTCGGAAGATGTACCACAGGAGGCAGATGGAAATCCTCAACCTTCCCAAGAAGGTGTAAGCCAGGAAGCAGAAGGAAATCTTAGAGGAGGGCTGACCCAGCCTGGCCAGGGGTATAAAGAGGACACTCCTGTGAGGCATTTGGACCCTGAAGAAATGATAAGAGGAGTAGATGAGTTGGAAAGGCTTAGGGAAGAGATAAGAAGAGTAAGAAACAAGTTTGTGATGATGCATTGGAAGCAAAGACATTCACGCAGCCGTCCTTACCCTGTGTGCTTTAGGCCTTGAATTCTTTTTTTGTCTGATATTAAAATCTGGCCCCTGCTTCTTTCTGTTAGTGTTTTCTGATGTATCTTTGACCTTCGTTTTACTTTAATCATCTGGTGAAATTTTGTTTTAGGTAGTTTCCTTGTTACCAACATCTCACTGGATTTTGTATTTTGACCCATTCTCCAGGTCTGTTTTTCAATTGGAAAGTTTCACACATTTGCATGGAAATATATTCGTTCTATATTGTAAAGTAAAACATAACAGGTTATAAAGCGGTATATTTAGTATCAGCTCACATATGTAGGATTAAATCCCAAATTTGTGTGGGTGTGTGTTATACATACAGACATATATCAAAAAACGTAACTGCTTATTTCTTTGTGGCGTGAGCTTTTTTCTTTATGCTTATATGTATTTTTTTCATGAACACATGTCACACACACAAAAAAGAATTAAAGTTTTATAAGTAAGAGTTAAATAATTTGCAACCAGCTTATAAGGGCAATGGGGGCACCTAAACTCTTGATGGAAGAACTATTAAAAAAATGTAAACCTCAAGTTACCTCTGGATCTCTTAGCCAGAGGAATAAAACTGGCAATTATTACAGATATACTTGCTTAAGACTCAGTCTTTTTCACGGGGAAAACATTTGGCTCACAGGGCTGCTGTGAGGAAGAAATGTGACTCTGAGCTGCGCTTGGTGGACTTGTGTTCCCACTTGTGCCTATAGAACCCCAACCCTCTGCAGAGCATCAGTTATTTGAGGGCGGGCCCTGACAAGACTCACCTGTGCTCAGGAAGAAGTCCATTAGTAGGCAAGGCAGTGGGGGCTTCATGCCAGTATTTGTTGAGCCCTGCCCTCCTCTTCCCCTGGGTTCTGCCATGCCCGCTGGGCACCTGCTGCCTCTTCTGCTGGCCCTCACTGTTCCTGGTGCACTGGGGTCTGCCCTGGGTGCCAAAACCCATTCACTTTCCCAGAGTCCCCAGTGGGCTGAACCCCTCACTCTGTATTTTGAAGCCTCTCTGCTTCATGGGGACCCTTCACACAGGTAAGACTGCTTGGGCCACGATACCTTGCAGGGTTCCTAGCAAGACAGCCTCTTCTGTTTTCAACCCCAGAACCCCTCCTCTGTGTTAGAGGTTGGACAAGATGAGGCCATTTTTGGAGTTGGACCAAGGTACAAGTTGGAATAAAAAAAAAGCTGTAGTTAGAGTTGCCTTAGGTCTAAAGACTAAGGTTTTGTCTTCTGTGAGATGATCTCTCCCTGAAGGCTCCTGGCAGGCCTGACCTACTGGTTCAGAAGACTGAATATTCATAAGTTGCACAAAGCAATACAGGAAACAGATCTAAGGGATTAGTCTCACCCTATCCCATCTCCTGTTAAAACATGAAAAATAAAACTAGCAAAGGCAATAAGAACCGTATATCTACAAGTAGAAGGGCTATTATATATATGTTAGGAATTTTATTTCTTTCCCCTATGGGACAAAAACCCTGATAGCCCTATGTATTTGTGTTTAACTGAGACATGTTTTAATATTTAATTGGTTTCTTGATTTAATTATTACTAAGGAGCTGGTGTTACTCACATTCTGCTGTTGACTCAATAGTCAACAAATTTTTTATTTCTCTAATAAGGCAAACAATTCCAAAAGGAAAGTGCATGAAATAGTGTGCACTCCAAATGTTTCATCAAAGTCTTGCATAATCACCTGCGTTAGAACTACCTTGGGGAGCATCTTTAAAATACTGATTTCTGGGGATGCCTGGGTGGTTCAGTTGGTTAAGTGTCTGCCTTTGGCTCAGGTCATGATCCCAGGGTTCTGGAATCGAGGCCCACATTGGGCTCCTTGCTCAGCAGGTGTCTGCTTCTCCCTCTGCCTGTTTGTACTGTCTCTCTCTCTCTCTGACAAATAAATAAAATCTAAAAAAAAATACTGATATCTGGGGCCCACCCTAGGACTCACTGACTGGAGGTGGGCTATAGAAGTAACAGTTAGCAAGCTCCTCTAGATGATTATGGTGCAAACTGTAGCATGAGAATGACTGGTATATACAGTGCGCTTTCCATTATTACAAATACGAACTCTTATTAGAAGACAATATTGGTGAGTATTTATTGAAATTCAGGAAGTAGAGGTCTATAACTATGTTTATCTTTTTAACTATGAAAAGACTGACAGATTTATACATAAAATTTGAAAGATTTCCTTTAATAAAGAAGTACAAGGTAAAAAGACGAGGGACTATAATATTAGATGCACTTTTCTTGACTGAACACCATGTTTGGACATGCATTCACTCCTTCCAACATGAGTGAAATTTATTCACGTTCTCTTTTTGCGATCAGCACATAAAATGGTGAGCCAGTCCTATGCATACCCTTTGGCTTTGTTCTTATTTTTTCATTGTGTGAGGTCATTTTGGGGGATCTTCATGTCTTCAGACCGTTCTTCAAGGTTGCAACAGCCTGATGGATGCCAGTTGGGTTAGACTCTGGCTGGAGTGAGCTGAACTTCCAGGGGCTAACCGTACTAGTTTGACAAGGCAGGATGAATCCATTCTCCTGGTGCTCAAAGGGGTGTTGCTCAGGTAGGCTGTGGAAGGGCTCACCTAAGTCACACTTCTCTCCAGGGTGGGTCTGATTTTGGTTTCTGTGCTCCAACCTGCCCCAGACATGGACTCTCCTATGCTGATGACTGGGCTGTCCTGGACATACATGGAGGACAACAATTGTCCTCACTGCAGGTCAGAGCACTTTGCCTTTCCTTCCTTCTTCCTTTTTCTTTCAGGGAACTTTGTGTGAGGGAAGAGATAAAGTCCCAAAGATTCCTAACTGGAAACACGGGTTGTGATAGTCTTCGGGTAAGCAATTTTCTGAACTGGGTCTGACCGGGTAAATTGGAGATAAAGGAGAAGATGCTGACCCTCCTCTCAGAGTCCAGTGAAGTAGCTCCCAAAACAGCTGAAGTGAAAATGGGGACAGATCTCAGATAAGAAAGACCTCCCTCATCTCTCTCCCACCTACCTTGCTCAGACTCCCAGAAGGGCCTCTGTTGGTGTGGTTCTGCAATAATTTTAGCTCTGTGTGTGCCTTTATGCAGTACTTCTGATGTCTGCATGAGCCCAGGCTCAGGGATATTAAAAAAAAAAAACCCAGTAAAGGAAGCTTGCAAAAGCACGTGGTCCTACAGTTCAGGAGAAAGGGGGTGTCACCTTCTGTTTGAATGACACCGTTGCACTGCAGACCCAGCCTTCAACTTCTCAAGCTGTGAATTGGTATGAAGATGCTGTTGAAGGCATTGATGGTGGAGGAAGCAATTGTGACCCTTGCTCTTTAGGTCTGCCATCTGAGGAATTATTACTACTTTTTTTGATATCCTAAAACACTGGTTGGGCAATAAGGTGAAGATAAAATTCAAATTTTGGGGTTTAGGAAGGCAAAATGGTTAAGTGTACAGCCTTAGAGCCAGAAAAACTTGGGTTCCAATCTCGGCTCTTTCTCTTACAACATGTAACATTGCATAAATCACTTATCTTTTTTTTTTTTCTTGGAGGACACCTACTATCTTTGAAACTGGGCCATTCATAGACTCTCTGGAAATAGAACTCTTAGATCAAAGAGAAAATTTCTCCTCTACCACCATCATTGCTGTTATCATCATCATAATTATTATCATCCTCATCATCATCTTCATCATCATCACCATCATCAAGGGATGATATTGAGTAAATATTCAGTGGATTCCTGTTGGGCACAGGCCACATACTGTGAAGGTTTCTAAGATTCAGTGGGCAAGCCCTGGAAATGCATCATCTGAAAGGGTGAGGCCAATATAATGGGAAAGCACTGGCTAGAAATGGATTCTCTGCTTATAAGAAGTGTGAGCCCAGATTGGTTCATGCATCTCTAACATGAGTAAAACCCTACATAAACCCATAAGACTGTTGTGGGAAGTAAATGCAGAAAACTATATGAAATTCCTGGCATGCAACAGACCTATACAGAATGTTAGATCTTTGATCATCGTTATCAAGTGTTGTCATCAAAATCATCATCATCATCATCATCATCATCAGATGATCCTGAGATAACACTCAAATACGAACTCAGAAAGTCTGTGCTTCCTTGACTCCATATCACCCTTTCGAAGGAAAAGTCTATTTTCATTTCTTTCATTCAACCTTATCCTTTGCATAAAAGAAGCAAATAGTACATAAACTAAATGGGATAACTGTCATTCATTTGCAACTATAAAAGAAATAATTGGATCCTATATACATTTATAGCATTTATGCGCTCTGGTACCTTTTGTGTATTGGGGGATGAAAAAAAATTCCTTCCACATTTCCAATTTATTTGGTTACCTTCCTGAAAATTTGAAAACATGAAGAAAATCTTACTTTCATGAATTACAAAACATGATGTAGAAACATCTCTTTGATATGGAAAGCTGTTTCTGACCATCATACTCTTTCATGAAAAAGCCAGCTGCAATACACACACACACACACACACACAGGTTAAAGAGAAATATCAAACTATTTGAAGTGAATATTTCTAAATAGTGTTATTATGGGAAATGTATAACTTCATCTTTATCTTTCTCTGTATTTCCAGTTTTAACTTTTTCAATGAACATGTGTTTTTTTAAAGATTTATTTATATGAGAGAGAGAGGGAGGGAGAGAGAGAGAGATTGTTAGAGAATGTGAAGAGGGGGCGAGGCGGAGGATGGAGAAGCAGACTCCCTGCTGAGCGGAGAGCTGGACAGGGGGCTCAATCCCAGGACCCTGGGATCATGACCTGAGCTGAAGGCAGATGCTTCATCGACTGAGCCACCCAGGCATCCCATCTGGAGTTTTTATAATTAGAAAAGGATCATAAAAGTGAAAGTAGTTTAATTCTATTTCTCCTGTCTCTTTAGCTGAGATAGGGCCTGTTGGCTCTACCAGTTCCTTGTTTTCTTTCTGTTCCATCTTCTGAGAAGAACCTAGTGTAAGTTTTAGAACTTTGAGTGTACTAGCTGAGAAGCTACCCATTGCTATGCTACCTTGGTGACACTCTCCCTTGTGAGAAATGCTGTATAGAATTCTGTCTTTGGTCACAAGGTGGCATTTCATAACTAATTTCTAAATATTCTCTTACAAAGTACTATTAATTTATCAAAAATAAAATAGCAATAAACATAACTTTCAAAGAACATTATGAAATTGATTCTTAATTCTGCTTCTAAAAATACACAATCATAGAAAAATACTGGCAGGATGTGCCTTCAGCTGTATTTGCCAGAGCTCCCAAATGCAAATTTGGGAGCTTGACTCATTCAGGAAATATTCACTGGATGCGTACCATGTATCAGACTATGCTAGCCATAAATCAGTTTATCCACTCCAGACTTTTCTCTTGAGACTCTATATTCAACGGTCTGCATAAACCAGCCACATGAGCTAAGATAAGTGTTATCCAACCATATGGGCATAACCCTGCATGGACACAAACTCATCATTTAGCCAGTTTATCTCTTAATCCTGGAGGCTCACCATGCAAAGCGGGGCCAGTATGAAAAAACTGGAAAAGCATAGGTTTAGAGTCAGAAAAAATTTTGTTGTAATAGACTTTTTAAAATTTCTGAACACTTGTAATTGATCAAAAGGATTCTTAGTAACCTAGAAAGTGGATTAATGATAAAAGGTTTCAGATACAAGACATATCTATACATCAAGGTTTAGAGTCAAAGTCTATGTTACACATTTGACAATGATTGTTGTAGATGATTTCCAAGGTCTGCTTCCTTTAGTCCCCCACCTCCTACCCTGTTGTTTATTGAGCTCCCACTAAGAGCCCTGGCCCTTGGCTAGGCCCCGGGACACAGCAGTGAACAAAAGAAAGTTCCTGTCTTTATATTGCATCTATTCTGATTTACACTCTTTAAAAAAAAAGTGAGGTAATATTTACATAGGGTGAAATGCACAGATCTTAATTGCACACAATTGTGTGTAAAATCGGACATTTCCATTACTCCAAAAAGATTTCATGATTCCAAAAAGTTTCCTGTCCTTTTCCATAGTGTGAGTATGCAGCAATTTGTTTATCTACTCAGATATACTGGATATTTGAGTTGTTTCCATTTTTTTGTCTATTATAAATATAGCTGCCATGAATATACTTGTACAAGCTTTTTGTGTGTATGTGTTCTTATTTCTCTTGGGTAAATATTTAGGAGTATATCTAGGCAAAAGAAAATATAAATATAGATACATAAATATCTAGGCAAAGAAAAGGCGACTGTTTGATTTTACATGAAATTGCCAACAGTTTTCCAAATCGGTTATGACATTTTGTACTCAAACAATGTATGAGAATTTCAGTTGCTCCACATTCTCACCAAAACGTCAATGCCATGAAAGAAAGAAGTAGAGAGAACATTCTAGATTAGGAGAGGTAAAAAAATACGTAGCAAGTAAATACAATGTTTGAATAAGGATGGTAGATAAGAAAATAGTATTATATCAATGCTAAATTTCCTGAATGCAATCACTGTATTGTGCTTGTTTAGGAGACTGTCCTTATTGTTAGGAGATAAAATGCTGAAGTATTATTCTATGATTAACTTTAAAATTGTTCAGCGATGAAAAAAGAAAGAAGATGAATATATAGTGAGAAAGAAATTGGCAAAATATTAATTGGTGAATCTAATCTAGATTAGATTCAGGGATTAAGAGTATATAGGCATTCACTTTATTATTTTTGAAATATTTTGTAGGTTTCAACTTTTCAAAATAAAAAGTTAGTGGTATTGGAGTGGGGGAAAGCAGGATATCTGGTTAGCCCTCCAGAAGTAAAGGTGGCTAAATGAGAACCTAGAATCAAGATTGACAAATTTGGTTATCGGCAAACTTAAGGGGCTTATGCAAACAACTTTAGAGGAACATAAAGACAGAGGCAGCTGGCTGAATTCTACTTCTGGCAATAGTTTAAGAAACCATTCCAGGGACACCTGGGTGGCTCAGTCAGTTAAGCGTCTGGTCTGCCTTTGGCTCAGGTCATGATCCCTGGGGTCCTGGGATCGAGTCCTGCATCAGGGTCCCTTGCTCAGTGACGAACATGCTTCTCCCTCTGCCTGTTCTGTCTCCTCTGCCTGTGGCTCCCCCTGCTTGTGTGCTCCCTCTCTCTAACATAAATAAATAAAGGAATCTTAGAACAAAAGAAAGAAAGAAATCATTCCATAGGCCAACATGTTGGGGCAGACCACCACATGTCATCAAGACTTTTTGGTAAAAGTTAAAATAGTAATATCTGCACACCATGGATACAATCAGATTCTTGTGGGAGGAAGAGAGGAGCTTGACAGCATCTAAGTATCCAATAAAAGTGGACTGGAAACAACCTTAGGACATTAAGACAAAAAGAAGAATATAGTTTAATAAGAAAACCTGAAAGTATTCTATCAGATCTTGATGTAGAAAGACTTACGTGAACTGCTTTGTCAGCAGGAAAAGTATAGGGGAAAACAAAACAAAACAAGAGACCAAGGTTGGTTCTGTCCCATTCAATCACCTCCAGTGCAGAATAAAAGCAGTGGTCAGGAGCCCCAGAGCAGGTGTTCGGAGTGAAGAAGGATATATAACAATGATAGGAATGGGGTAACAGGGGTGTGAGGACACAGTAAGGATGGGAGTAAAGCGAAAGAATCCAAAATAAGAGTAGTGTAATCTGTATTTACACAAGAGTCAAAGGTGAAACTGGATTCAGACTAGAAATATAACAGGACTATAGTATAGTGGTGTACATAAAGTTGCCCTCCAAGAACCACATTTTATACCAATCTTCTAAACACTCCGTAAATGGAGTTCATCTCTATTAACAGCTAAAAGCTGATATGAAAATATATAAAAATGTTCTCTGCTTGTCAGGTTCTTTTTGTCTTTGAGAATTCTGTAAAAAGTAGACTGAGGATTTCCCAAAGTTATGCTGACTTTATAGAGCTGTTTTAAGGATTATTGAACATGATACCTTTCTATATGAGATTCAGGAATCATCTTTTTATGGGATAAGGACAATACTTTAGGTGGAAAGACCAGAACAGAGGCTTTTGCAGTAGTTCAAGCGAGGTATAAACAGTAGGTCCTGGTAACTGTTTGGTTGTGGACACTAAGATAGAAAGTCTGGTTTAGGGAACTGGTTGAATCCTGGTGTCTTTTTAATGTAATGTAATTTTTAAAAAAGATTTTATTTATTTATTTGACAGACAGATCACAAGTAGGCAGAGAGGCAGCAGAGAGAGAGATGGGGAAGCAGGCTCCCTGCTGAGCAGAGAGCCCGCCCGATGCAGGGCTCGATCCCAGGACCCTGGGATCATGACCTGAGCCGAAGGCAGAGGCGATTAAGCCACTGAGCCACCCAGGCGCCCCTGTAATGTAATTTAATTTAACTTTATTTCAGTCCAGTATAGTTAACGTATGGTGTTATATTAGTTTCAGGTGTACAACATAGTGATTCAAAAATTCCATACATCACCCAGTGCTCATCCCAACACGTGCACTTCTTAATCTGCATCACCTATTTTACCCACCTCCCCTCTGGTAACCATCAGTTTGTTCTCTAAAGCGAAGTGTCTATTTCTTGGTTTGCCTCTTTCTTTTTTTTCTTTTGCTCATTTTTGTTTGTTTCTTAAAATCCACATTTGAGTGAGGTCTTATGGTATTTGTCTTTCTCTGACTGACTGAGTTTGCATAGCATTAACTCTCTAGCTCTACCCATGTCATTATAAATGGCAAGATTCCATTCTTTTTCATGGCTGAATAATATTTGTATGTATAAAAATATCTATCTACATATAGGTATATAGATAGATGTTTATCACTCCTTCTTTATCCATTCATGTATTGACAGACACTTGGGCTCCAATAATTTGGCTATTGTAAATAATATTGTAATAAACAAAGGGGTGGCATGTATCCCTTTGAATCAGTGCTTTTGTAGTTTTTGTGTAAATACCCAATAGTGCAATTACTGGATCATAAGGTAGTTCTATTTTTAATTTTCTGAGGAAACTCCATACTGTTTCCCACAGTGGTTGCATATGTTTGCATTCCTGCCAACAGCGCACAGGGGTTCCTTTTTCTCCACGTCACTTGTTGTTTCTTGTGTTGTTGATTTTAGCCATTTTGACAGGTGTGGTGATGTCTCATTGTAGTTTTGATTTGCATTTCCCTGATGATGAGTGATGTTGAGCATCCTTTCATGTGCCTGCTGGCTTTCTGGATGTCTTCTTTGGAGTAATGTCTGTGTCTTCTGCCCATTTTTCAGTTGGGTTGGTTTTTGGGTGTTGAGTTGTATAAGTTCTTTATATATTTAGGATATTGACACTTTATTGGATATATCATTTGCAAATATCTTCACCCATTCAGTAGGTTGCCTTTTAGTTTTGTGAATTGTTTCTTTTGCTGCGCAAAAGCTTTTTGTTTTGATGTAATCTCAATACTTTTTTTTTTTTTTTTTTGCTTTTATTTCTCTTGCCTCAGGAGGCCTATTTAGGAAAATGTTGCCATGGCTGATGTCAGAGAAATGACTGCTTGTGCTCTTTTTCAGGCTTTTTATTATTTCAGGTCTCACATAGGTTTTTTTTTTAATTTTTTATTTCTTTTCAGCATAAAAGTATTCATTGTTTTTGCACCACACCCAGTGCTCCATGCAATACGTGCCCTCCCTAATACCCACCACCTGGTTCCCCCAACCTCCCACCCCCGCCCCTTCAAAACCCTCAGATTGTTTTTCAGAGTCCATAGTCTCTCATGGTTCACCTCCCCTTCCAATTTCCCTCAACTCCCTTCTCCTGTCCATCTCCCCTTGTCCTCCATGCTATTTGTTATGCTCCACAAATAAGTGAAACCATATGATAATTGACTCTCTCTGCTTGACTTATTTCACTCAGCATTCACATAGGTTTTTAACACATTTTGAATTTCTTTTTGTGTATGGTATCAGAAGGTGGTCCAGTTTCCTTCTTTTGCATATTGCTGTCCAGTTTTCCAGGACCATTTGTTGAAGAGGCTGTCTTTTTGCCATTGGATATTCATTCCTCCTTTGTAAAAGTTTAATTGACCATATAACTGTGGGTTTGTTTCTGCATTTTCTATTCTGTTCCACTGATCCATGTATCTGTTTTTTGTGCCAGTTCCATACTGTTTTGATTACTACAGCTTTGTAATATAAGTTGAAGTCTGGAATTGTGATACCCTCACTTTGCATTTCTTTTTCAGAATTGTTTTGGCTATTCAGGGTCTTTTGTGGTTCCATACAAATTTTAGGATTGTTTGTTTAATTCTGTGAAAAATACTGTTGGTACTTTGATAGGGATTGCATGAAATATATAGATTGCTTGGGGTAGTATAGACATTGTAACAGTATTTTTTCTCCCGAACCATGAGCTTGGAAAGTCTTTCCATTTCTACATTAATTTAGATAAAGTTCCAAGAGAGAGATTTTGGGTGTGGAGAAAGAAGAACTGAAAGAGAAGGCATGTAGTTCAAGTTAGAGCATTTAGGTGGCAAAGTCCAAAAGTAAGTTGGATAAAATAGCAAAAGAGCTCAAAAGAGAGATAAATGTATGATAGAAACACAGATTTGGGAGTCAATGTTTATATGATAGTGTAAATCTGAACATTGTGGTGGGCCAAATATTGTTCCTTAGAGATATCAAGATCCTAAATTCCTGGAACAGGTAAATTTTACCTGATATGGTTAAAGGGATTTGGCTGATGAGATTAAGTTAAAGATCTTGAGACATGGAGATTATCCTGGATTATGTGACTCCTAAATGTAACTGCAAGTGTCCTTATAAGACAGAGGGAGATTTGGCATCAGAAGATGAAAAGGCCATGTGATAATGGAAGCAGAAATTATAATTCCCGCAAGCCAAAGAACGTTGACAGCCAACAGAAGCTGGAAGGGAAAAGGAATGGATTCTCCCCTGGATCCTTCGGAAGGAATCAGACCTGACAACACCTTCAGTTTAGCCCTATAGAACTCAAAATTTTGAGTTCTGGCCTCCAGAATTGTAAGTGAAATCATTTCTGTTATTTTAAGCCACTAAGTCTGTGGTAATTTGTTATAGCAACAATAGGAATCTAAATGGTAAAACCTTTTCATTTTGAGAATAAAAAATGTTCTGTGAAAAAACTCTGAAGGATAGCAATATTTCAGGGGGCTTATAGCTTATTGGCTCTGAGCACAAGTGGTGGTGTTAAACAGATTTGGATTCAAATTCATTTCTGTACTTAGTAGCAGTGTGACTTTGGGTAAGCTATTTATTTTTTTTAAGATTTTAGGTATTTATTTGACAGAGAGAGACACAGCAAGAGAAGGAACACAAGCACGGGGAATGGGAGAGGGAGAAGCAGGCCTCCAGCCGAGCAGGGTGCCTGATTTGGGACTCAATCCCAGGACCCTGGGATCATGACCTGAGCCAAAGGCAGATGCTTAAGGACTGAGCTACCCAGGTGCTCTTGGGCAAGCTATTCAAATGATATATCCAAGTTTCTCTATCTGTAAAATTGGGACAATAACAGAGGAACCATCAAAGAACATTTGTGAGGATTAAAGGCAAATATCTAATTAATGTCCCTGGTACATAGTAAGTACTTCATAAATGGTAGTTTTGGGGAGCCATGTGTGTAAGCATGATTTATAGCTATTACTGTTTGATTAATAAACATTTTTAATGTGGAGATGAATCAACACTGCTATTTTTTTAGAGGATTTATATTGGCTTTTTCAGCTCAGTTTAGCAATGTATGAGAGCATGTGGAAGCTTGGTGCTGAAGCCTGAACTGTTAATAAAAATGTCTCCATTTGGACTGCTCTATGTGTATGTGTGTGTTGTATATATATTTTGGGGAACAGATCAATATGCAACTTGTTGAGGATGTGAGATGGCAGCAAAATCTTTTTCTATTTTAATAGTACTTAATTTCTATAAAGATCTCTCTCCTTCCTGGTCTCCTTAAAAAATATCAGGTATCATTTACATGGAAGTGAATTATAGTTACAATGTTAATGATAAGCCACCCTTAAGTAGGTCATAAACTTGAACAGCTTTTTAAATCCCTTGTTTTTTTTTTTTTTTTGGTTTTTTACCTTCAATTCAAGATTCACATGCTCTACCAACTGAGCCAGCCAGACATCCCCTCTTTGTAAAGGTTCTTTTTTTTTTTTTAAGATTTTATTTATTTATTTGACACAGAGAGAGAGAGAGATCACAGTAAGCAGAGAGGCTGGCAGAAGGGCAGGGGAAAGCAGGCTTCCTGCTGAGCAGACAGCCCAACGCGGGGCTTGATCCCAGGACCCTGGGATCATGACCCGAGCCGAAGGCAGCGGCTTAACCCACTGAGCCACCCAGGTGCCCCGTAAAGGTTCTAAAGTAAAATTTAAAACACCAATGACCAAGAAATGGAAAAAAAATTAATGCTGAAGTTGAAACTGGCCTAGTAGAATGTTAAAGATCTTTAAAAACAAACAACTATTCTCTTCCCAAATGAAAATAGCTTTACTGTATTAATGATTAAACAATTATGCAGAAAAATATTGAGAATTAGAAAAAAATCACACTTATCTAAAGTGGCAAAAGCAAGGTGGGCACTGGTGGCTGAGGGGGAAGGTAAAAGAGGGTGGGAGGTAGCAGGAGAGGCAAGTAACCAAGAGGTAGAAGACAGAAAAGCAGAAAATGCAAAACCTGGCTACAGTAGGGGTGGGAAATCGATGGACATTCACTAGCAATGGGAGAAGAGCAAACTCCAACCCAAGGCAGTGAAACCAATTGTAGACCCTCAGATTAGCATGGACAGGAATAGATGATACAGGGCAGTTCATGATGAGGTTCCATGCACAAAGGGGCTGAGAGGGGGCCTTTGTGAGTGCGTATGTTGGCAGGACTACAGTACAGGTTCCTGCTGTACTGCCTGCCAGATGAGAGGTGGGGTGGGGGCCTGGAGTGAGTTGGGGTGGAGGGCGAGCTCTGTAGTGATGCATGGCCCTCACATGAACAGGAGTTAAGGGGAGCATAAGTCCCTCTTGTTCAGGTCTTTTTTTCTGCAACACTCCCTTTTCCACGGAGGTGGGCTGGCATCTGGTGCAGAGCAGGACAGGGAGGAATACACTTCCCAGAACAAACCAGGTCTGTGTGGGCAACTGGACCAGGAACTATGTTGGTGAATGTGGCATAAAGGGGTGTGCATGGACGTGAAAGAGGGCAAAGACTGAAGCTGTTTTGGGCCTGTATGCTCTATGCCTCTTCAGTCTTTTGGAATAAAAATGATGGGCCTAGGGATAGAAGGGAGGGCTGGAGAAGGATCAGGGAGGGGACACAGAGACCTGGGGATAGTTTGGAAATAATCTGTTTCTTTCACAACCTGCCTACAGGGAAACGGTAGATAAACACAGAGAGATAAGCCTCAAGATGAAGAGGGAGGAGATAAAACAAATGGTGGTATGTAAGAGGGCACAGAGTGAATGAATGGAGACTAAGAAATCATGAAAACAAGTTCCCTATTTCAATATGGTGGGCACTTCGTGGCTGGAGATGAGGGAAGCAGGACAGAAAGGAGGACTTTTGAGATTTGAGCAGATGGGGTGGTTAATCTTGAAAGAGCCTTTTGTCTAGTATACTGGTCTGTCCACCAAACACTTCAGTATGACACACTCTCATCTGTGTGCAGGTTTAAATATCCGTTAGACATGTCTTATTTCAAGAAGGGAAATTGGAGGAGGAACTGCTTGGAATTTGGGCAGGCTGGTATGACACAGTTATCTGGCCTGGAGGTCTAGGGTGAGGGATGAAAGTGGATATGGCTTAGGCAAGAATATGACTAGGCCGTCACACAGCTCCTACTTGCCTCTCATTCAGTCAAGGGAAGGGACTGTAGAAAGGACTAAATGGGAAATTGTTGAGAGAGAATGAGGAAATCTACACTGGCCTTGGTTGTCTGGGAGAAAGGCAAGAACCTGAAGAGAGGAGTGAATTAGAGGGAGGGTGAGACCTTTGCACTCATTTCCTTGATTCAAGAAAGCAGATGAGTCCTGGAATGAGCAACACACATTCAGCATTTCCTCCCTAACAGTAATTTAATTCAAAAAAGAAAAAGGAAAACAAATCTCAACGTGGAAAACCTACCAAGCAAATGAGGAAAAGGTTGACTGTACTTACCATTGGAAGAAGGTGAAGGCCAGGAAGCTAGAGGAAATACTAGCCAGGAGTAAGCACTCCATAGACATGCCAATAATGATGAAGGGATAGGAGGAGAAAGAGGAGATGAGATAGAAAGGTGTCTGGAAGAGATAAAAAGATTAAGAAATAAATTTAGAACCTGATGCACTGGAAGCAAAGGCAGTCCAGGAAGCAGCCTTACTTGGCCCAATTAGTGCTTTTTACCTTCAGTTTCCTTTTTTCTTATATAGAGCTCAACTTTTATTTTGGTTGCATTTTCTACATATAACTTTGCTCATCTTATTTTTAAACTTTTGATGGTACTGGTTTTAGTATCTGTGTTGCCAAAGCGAGCACTTGATGGTACTGGTTTTAGATGTTCCTGTTGTTACCAATATCTCATTATCGGATTTTGTCTTGTGACTGTATATGCACGCCTGCATCTTAGTAGGGGATTTTTCCAAATTGCATAGAAAAAAAGTCATTATATATTGTACTGTCAATAAAGTAGATTGAAAAAGTGTATTTATGTATAAATATATATATATGACTATCTATATCTGTATCTATGCATATATATGATATTCCAATTTAAAATAAATATATTTATACTTTCCATATTCACATAGAAAAAGTTGCAAAAGATGTACATGAAAAGCTTAATAATTCTGGTTCCTTTCTAAGGATCAGATTCATGGGAAACTTTAATTTCCTTTTGTATTTTTTGCATATCTGTTCTTTCTCATTTTTCCAAAAGAACATATTTTAGTTATATCAAAAAATCAATAAAAAGTTTAAGAAGAAATAAAATAAAAATTATCAAAATTAGAGTTCAATTTACTTATAAAGGCAGTATGGAACAGCTAACAAATAGTTGAAAAAATTTTTCTGCTGAGTAGGTCAAATGAAGTAATAAGCATGAAATGAGCTGCTGTGTTTGGCTACCTCCTTCACCCCACCCACACGCAGAACCTCAGATGTCTTCAGATTTCCTTCTGTTATTTTTTGAAAAGATTTTGTTAATTTATTTTACAGAGAGAGACAACAGGAGAGAGGGAACACAAGCAGGAGTGGGAGAGGGAGAAGCAGTCTCCCCACTGAGCAGGGAGCCTGACAGCAGAGGTGGTTACCCACTCTTTCGTTCTTTTGCTACTATGCCATCCACCATGAGCCTTACCCTGGAAACTGCCATGTTTTTCTTTGCACTTCTGAGGATGTTTTGGAGTCCTCAAAATAGTACAAATCTTACTGATTTATCTGGAGTTCCTGGTGGACCAAAGTCCTCCTTTTTTTTTTTTAAGATTTTATTTATTTATTTGACAGACAAAGATCACAAGTAGGCAGAAAGACAGGCAGAGAGAGAGGAGGAAGCAGGCTCACCGCTGAGCAGAGAGCCCGATGCGGGGCTCGATCCCAGGACCCTGGGATCATGACCCGAGCCGAAGGAAGAGGCTTAACCCACTGAGCCACCCAGGTGCCCCAAAAGTCCTTCTATATCCCTCAGTAAATGTAGAGAATATACTTCTTTCCACTTCAATATTACATTTACCCAGATGCATACTGCCCCATGGTTCCTTGGGCACTGATGCAATACATATACACAAGAAGCTATATTAACTTACAGGCCCCCTTTTCCAAAACATGATAAATGCACTGGGGACTATAAATTTGAGCAACAGATGTGCTGTAGTGAGGAGTGTTCCTTATCCTCCACTCTGACATACAAAGCCCTACTTGCCTGTTTCCTTAAGTTGAAATCATTATATATTCTCCTATTAGGATCACTCTTCCAAGTGTTAATAGAAAACTATAGGCCTAAAATAGGGTCAGTTATGTTAGGCCAAGTCACCAAACCGGGGCCTAATGCCTAACATAATTGCAGTTTTAACCTTCCTCATAAATGTAGTAGTGTAGTCTTAACTGGTCAGGCAGGAATTTTCTGGTCAACAGCAAAGAGGAAATTTGTCACATGGGCCCTCTCCATCCCCCAAAGAAAGATGAAACAATCCTCCCCATTAAGACCCTTTGCTCAACCCCTAAAGGAAGGTGGTGTTGCCTGAAACAATCCTTTCTTTTGCTAATAAAACTTCATTGTCCCACCCTCCTGCTTAATAAAGACAATTGTATTTTCAAATTTACTAGGTTGAATTTTCTTTTTTAACACAGGTCAGGAGACTCACCTGAATGTATTAATTATAGTGTGACACAGGATTTAAGTTCAAGCTAAAACATTATATGCCTTACTCTATCCCACACAATCTATATCCCACAGAGAAATCTCTAAAGCTAAGTACTGTGTAAAGTGTTACTATTTCCCCATATATTATGTTCAGTTAAAACAAAGACACCTTTTTTTAATCTTGGCCTACTAAGTACTTAGTACCTAATAAGGTATGTTACTACCTAGATATCTTACACATATAAAGCAAACACCATCATGGCAGAAATATACCACTCTTTACCTTGGGATCAATTTCTTTTTTTTTTTAATTTAAAAAATGTTTAAGATTTTATTTATTTGATAGAGAGCACAAGGAGTGGTAGCTGAGTGAGAGGTAGAAGCAGACACCCTACTGAGCAGGGACACCTCCCCTCAATTCAAGGACTCTGGGATGATAACCTGAGCCAAAGGCAGATGCTTAACTGACTGAGCCACCTATGTAACCCTAGGGATCAATTATTTATTTATTTTATTTTTAAAAAAATATTTTATTTATTTATTTGAGAGAGAGAAACAGAGGGAGAGAGAGCATGAGTGAGAGGAGGGTCCCAGGAAAAGGGAGAAGCAGACTCCCCACTGGGCAGGGAGCCAGATATGGGGGCTTGATCCCAGGACCATGGGATCATGACTTGGGTTGAAGGAAGACGCTTAACCAAACCAACTAAGTCACCCAGGAGCCCCTGGGATCAGTTTTTTAAAACACCCTTTCCTTTGGTATTTGGCTCCTGTTCTTGTTAAGGGACTGAATGCTTATAGTAATTTCACTACTGCTTTTGCAAGTAGTGCAGCTACCACTACTATAATAGTGAAGTATTTCAAGCTTTTTCTCCCTTTCATGCTGTTTGGTGGACCAGTGATAAATGTGCTTGGAAAATTTCTTTTTGCAAAAACATGTGAAAAGGTAGTATATAATGCCATCTTATTGGTTCTCATGACTGTTCTGATTGAATTCTTTTTTTTTTAAGATTTTATTTATTTGAGACAGAGAGAGAATGAGCATGAACAAGGGGTAAAGGCAGAGGGAGAAGCCGAATCCCTGCTGAACGGGGAACTGGAGCCACTGGGCTCCATCCCAGGACCCTGGAATCAGGCCCAGTAACTGACTGAGCCACCCAGGTGCCCCTGTTCTGGTTGAGTTCTTAAGAGCCAAGTGCTTTGTATTTATAATCTTCATTCTCTTCTATTTTGGGATCTGTTATGACCCTCATGCCTGGAGCAGTGGTTCCCAAACCATATTGCACTCATCATAATCAACTAGCAAACTTGGAAATGTAAACTTTTGGGCCTCACCCCCAGAGATCTGATTCACTTGGGCTTGAGTGGAGCCTGAGAATCTGCATTTCTAACAAGTTCTTAGGTGATGTTGCTAGTCCAATGCCACACTTTTAAGAACTACTGGCCTTAAGTAGTAACAGGTAGACAATAAATTTGTTGAATAAATGAATGAAATAAATGGAGCTTAACAATAACCATTTGAAATATATCAGAATTACCTTTTATAAATAGGGTGCCTGAGGGGAAAAAAAAGCTAAGTGAAGTGTCTATAGGGGTCAAAAGCAGCCTGTCCCAAAATGTGTCACTTTGGCATATTGATTATTTTATTTTATTTTTTAAAAAGATTTTATTTTTAAGTAATCTCTACACCAAACATGGGGCTCAAACTCACAGTACTGAAATCAAGAGTAGCGTGCTCATGTCCATGATAGCCAAACTAAGGAAAGAACCTAGATGTCCATCAACAAATGAATGGATAAAGAAGATGTGATATATAAATACAATGGAATACTATGCAGCCATCAAGAGAAACGAAATCTTGCCATTTGCAATGACATGGATGGAACTAGAGGGTATTATGTTAAGTGAAATAAGTCAATCAGAGAAAGAATAATCATATGATCTCTCTGATATGAGGAATTTGAGAGGCAGGGCAAGGGTCATGGAGGGTAGGGAGGGAAAAAATGAAACAAGATGGGATCAGGAGGGAGACAAACCATAAGAGACTCTTAATCTCACAAAACAAACTGAGGGTTGCCGGGGTGGGGAGAGGGTGGTTGGATTATGGACATTGGAGAGGGTATGTGCTATGGTGAGTGCTGTGAAATGTGGAAGCCTGATGATTCACAGACCTGCACCCCTGGGGCAAATAATACATTATATGTTAGTCATATATATATATATAGTAGAACATGATATATATATATCATGTTCTACTGGCTGATGATATCATGTTCTACTGATATATATATATATCATGTTCTACTGGCTGAGCCAGACAGGTGCCTGCCCCTGTATTTTGATTATTTTAAATAAAAGTTACTTACAAGATAGCCTATGTAGGAAGGCTCAAATCTTCCTCTGTCCCCCCTGAAAGCAGGAAATAAATCTTCCATGTGAAAGGTATCCTCTGTACTAGGAGGTAAAGAGACATCTTTATCACCAGAGATGAGAAATTTAGAGCTGAGAAGCCTATAGGAACAACGTTTGTGACTTTTTACTAACTTACTACCCCAGCCCAAATTCTGTTTAGAATTCCTTACTAACTGAATCTCCCAAAATTGTTTTCTTTGTCCTGTCAATTCCTTACAGAATTATTGGTTCTTTGTCTAAAAAGCATAATAGCTGCCTGCCTTGGTCATTTCTTTAGGTCACAATTTCATTATTGGGGCTCTGTGCACATGTAATAAAACTTTTTTTCTCCTGTTGATCGGTCTAATGAAAATTTAATTCTTTGTCCAGCTGGAAGAACCTGACAGGTAGAGAAGAATTGCTCCTTCCCTTTGTGTACAAGGTAAGAATTTAACCCAATTTGCCTATATGTAAAGTCACGGTTTTTAACAACCATGTAGTGTTGCATCCTCAGTGCCAGTTCAATGGCTTTTAACATGGAATCTTAAAAAACTTGTTTGCCACTCCCAGTGTCTGAATGTGTTTTTACTATTAATGCATTCAATTCTTTTCTTTTCTTTTTCTGCTATATACATGCATTATTGTGATCAGAAAATTCCATGAAGAATATTATAAATGCCTTAAAACAAAATAATACTACAAAGCATGTTAAAATACAAATAAACTCAAAACAAAATGAAACAAAAAACAAACAATGCAATGCAATATTTACAACATGTATTATGGATTTAGAGTTAACCTTAATATTTGAATAGCTCTTAAACAAAAAACTTACTGATCAGAAGAGTACGTTCCTATTTTTTTTTAAAGATTTATTTATTTGACAGAGAGAGAGACAGTAAGAGAGGGAGAGAGAGAGAGAGAACAAGCAGGGGGAGCAGCGGAGGGAGAGGGAGAAGCAGGTTCTCCATTGAGCAGGGAGCCTGATACAGGTAGATCCCAGGACCTCATGACTTGAGCAAGGCAGACGCTTAAGGCGTTCCTGAATAGCTCTTATAACTCAATATCAAGATGGACTTCCAACCAACAAAAGATAAAAATGGAAGCTGCAAAGTAAAATATGTGTGCTTATCTGGGGTCTTAGGAATTGCAAACTGGGAGACACAGATTTGACTAAAATCAAAAGCAAGCTCCAGAGAGATAAAGGAGGTTAGAGTTTAAAGAGGAATGAGGGGATTTATATAAATTGTTTTGAAGAAAATGTGATTGGTGTTGGTATTGCTACAGTTATACTAACCTATATATGATTGGTTGCTAGGGCTAGCGGTGGGCAGAAAGTCCGTTTATGTCCATTCTAACATATAACAGATGCGTTGGCTTTTAGCTGAGCTGAGCAAAAATTCTGAGAATTTGAGACAGAAGATGTGCATAAGCCCCACATCCTCAATGTCTTCCTGGTTGGCCACATTTTAAATAACTCTCTTAGCAATGGTTACTCTATCTTATTCTTCTTATTGTCAGGACTAAGGACACGAATGGGAAATTTACAGTAAGGAAAACGTAAAGGACTAATAAACGGAAACTCAACTAATAATGGAAGAAATACAAATGAAAACAAAATAAACCCTTCCTGTGCCTATCAAATCGGAAAAGATTAGAAACTGATAAGATTCTGTGTTTGGATGTTAGTAAATAGAACTAGTATATGTTGCTGATGGGAGTAATGTACAAGCACACTTTTATAAATGGGAGGTTTGTGTATGAATGTCAATTAGAACAATAATGATAATGCTGACTTGAAAACAACACAAATAGGCATGAATGGAGTATTGGCTCAATACATTATTATACACATATTGAAAGAAATAGTATGTAGCAAATCAAAAAAATTAAGGAGACTTCTGATTAAATGTTGTAAATTAACTACAAGCTTTTATCTTCCTTTTTTCATAAGATCTCACAAGAATTAAGTAAACTGATAACAACATTTAAAAAAACTTTTTTATTTTGGAATAATTTTACAGAAGAGTTTTGAAGATAGTAAGGAAAATTCCTGTATATCCTTCATCCAGATTCCTCTAAT
This sequence comes from Enhydra lutris kenyoni, assembly GCF_002288905.1. Taxonomy (NCBI): domain Eukaryota; kingdom Metazoa; phylum Chordata; class Mammalia; order Carnivora; family Mustelidae; genus Enhydra; species Enhydra lutris. The sequence goes on along the minus strand of NW_019154215.1, from coordinate 59,662 downwards.
ATTAACATATTTCACCTATTAAAATTAAGAAATGTTCACACTATTAACTAAACTAAATATACAAATGTCAACAAGTTTTCCCCATAGTCCTTTTTTTCTGTTTCAAGATTCAATCCAGGATACTAACTGTATTTAGTTATCATGTTTCCTTATTCTCCTACATTTTCTGACAGTTGCTCTTTCTTTTGCTTCATGACCTTGACATTTTTTGAAGAGTATTGGTCAGCTATTTTGCAGGATGTCCCTCAGTTTGGGCTTGTCTGATATTTTTTCATGATTATTGAGACTACAGGATTTGGGGAAAAATAGCACAGAGGTGACAGGTCTTTTTCTGTGGTATTCTGTGATGTGGTTCATGTGATATGATATCAACATGATTTGTTAGTGGTGGTGTTAACTTTGACTCCTTGGTTAAAATGATGTCTGCCAAGTTTTTCCTCTGTAAGATCTTTCTGCATTCCATACTCTATTTCTCAGAAGTGACTCACAAAGTCAAGCCCATACTCAAGAGAAGGGGAATTAAGCTTCATGGCCTGTAGGGAGAAATATCAAAGAATTTCTGGATGTTTTTTAAAAATAGTAATTAATTAAAGTTTGGAGGGGAGATATTTTGAGGTTATGCAAATATTTCTTCTTAAATATTTCTTCTTAAAGTTTTACTCATGAAATTTAGCATTCATCAGTGGGTCTTATGTGCAGCTATTACTAGTTTGTTGTTCTAATGGTGGTTTTCTATATTCCTTATACTGACTGAATTTATTACCTGGAATTACTCTATAAGGAAGTTCTATCTATCTATCTAATCTATCTATCTATCTATCATCTCAGTATGGATATTTTCATTCTTTGGGACACAACTCAATGATATCTTTTTTTCCCAAATGGATCCAGTTTTGGCCATTAGAGGCTTGTTTGGGTTGCCTCATATCCCTCTGATATGCATAATATGTTAGGCAGAATTTTAAAGACACCTTCAAGAGTCCTGTCTTTTTGTTATTCAGTAAAACACCAATATAGGTATTGCTGTAAAGGGATTTTTCAGATGTAATTTAACACTCAATCAGCTGACTTTAACGTTGGGAAATTTTCCTGGATTATCCTGGTTGACCCAAAATAACCACATAAGCTACTGAAGCATAGACATTTATCCAGCTGGTGGCAGAAGAGGAAGGCAGAAAAGAATAGAAGAGAAAATCGGGGATATACAAAGCATGAAATGAATTTAATTTTTCATTGCTGGCTTTGTAAATGGAGGTGGCCATAACCAGAGGAATATAGGAAGTCTCTAGAAGCTGAAAAAACCTGCAGCTGACAGCCAGGAAGGAAACAAGGGCCTCAGTCCTACAACTGTATGGAACTGAATTCTGCTAACATATTGAATGAGCCTGGAAGCATGTTCTTTCTCATAGTCTCCGGATAAGAGCCCAAGCTGACTGGCACCTCGATTTCAGCTTTTCTTTAGACTGTAAGCAAAGAACTTAGTTGAGCCCACCTGGACTTCTATTTTGAGCTGTTACGGTTGTTATGTAGCAATAGAAGACTGATACATTTGCACATTGTTTTTAAATCACTTCCTTACTTCCTGGGACTATAAGATGTTACAGGTTAATCTTGTATTTTCCCTGCTCTGACCCCAGGATCAGCTATTTCTTCAAGGAGTCCTGGTTCCTTTTATTAGAAAATAGTATTTAGAAACCAAGATCTGGGCCCTATGTGTGTTCATTGCTAAAGGGGCATCATTTTGTCTAGGCCCTCTCAGTGGACAGAGCTAGTAAATCTATCTATACTGATCTATACACACACACACACACACACACACACACACACACACACACACACACACACACAGGTTCATATTGGTATCTCTAACTCTAAATCTTTTCTTCTGTGCAACTTCTTTCTCTGACAGTGAGAAACTTGGCTCTCATCTATATTAACTTATCTGTTCAACTTCATATGCATGCAATGTATTGCTACACATGTAATAAATTGCTATGCCACACTCTGTGAGAAACAAATATACCAACTACAGTACAGTTCATTTTGTCTTTAGCTTCATAATAACCAAACATTGTTTTCCAAAGTTACTTTGATCAAACCACCAAATTTTTATGTTGAAATTCTAATGCCCAATATGATCATATTAGGAGGTAAGGCCTTTAAGAGGTGCTTAGATTCCACGAATGGGATTAGTGTTCTTAAAAAAGAGACTCCAGAGAGCTCCCTAGTCCCTTTCACCATGAGAGGACACAGTGAGAAATCAGCAGTCTGCAACCCAGGAAAGGGCCTTCATCAGGACCCGACCATACTGGCACCCTGATTATGGACTTCAAGATTCCAGAGCAGTGAAAAATAAATTTCTGTCATTTATAAGCTACCCAGTCTGTAGTATTTTATTATAGCAGCTCAAATGGACTAAGCCATAATTTTAATACAGTTAGATGTATTTGTTACAGCCTCTATTCCACCCTGGATTCTCCTGACATTCTGGTTAATTAAAAAAAAAAATCTGTGTATTAGGATTTCTCAACCTTGGCATTATTGACATTTTGGGTTGGATCACTCTTCTTGGGATGGCTGTTCTGTGCATTGTTAGGTGTTTATAAGTATTCCAGGTCTCTAGCCACCAGATGCCAGTAGCACTCACCTCTCTAGTTTGAACAAAAAAAATGCCTGCAGACATTGCTAAATGTCCCCTAGTGGGAAAAAAAAAATGAGAACCACTGGCACGGGGAGAGTCACCTTTGGTGGTGGTGTATAGTTCTATGGGTTTTAGCATGTACATTACCCACCACAGTAACATATAGGTGAGTTCCACCACCTTAAAAATTTCCTTGTGCAGACCCTTTGTTGTCTTACATTCATCATCTGCAATTTTCGGGAGCCACTGATCTGAATCAGATTCTATAGTTTTGCCTTTTCCAGAATATCACGTAACTGTAATCATACTATATGTGGCCTTTAAGATCTGATTTTATTCACTAAGCTTAATACTTCAAATTTATTCATAAAACAAGAGTTTGTTTCTTTTTGTTGATGAGTAGTATTTCATTTTATGAATGTACCAAAGTTTATTTATATATTCACTTGTTGAAGGACATCTGGATTGTTTCCAGATTTTGGTGACTTTGAATAATGTCACTATGAACATTTGTGTACAGGTTTTTGTGTGAAGATACATTTGAAATTCACTTGGACAAATACATACAAGTGGGATTCCTGGGTCATATGGTAAGTGTACACATAATTAACTTTATATTAAACTGTGAGTATGTTTTCCAAAGTAGCTGTATCATTTGCATTTCCATAAGCAACGCATAGGAATTCCTGTTGTTCCACATCCTCACCAGCATTTGCAATTGTGGAGGGCTTTTTAAAATTTTATCCATTCTGATAGGTGTACACTGGTATCTCATTGTGTTTTTTAAAATATTTATTTATTTGAGAGAGAGAGAGAGAGCATGAATGGGAGGAGCAGAGGGAGAGAGAGAGAGAATCTCAGTCTCCACACTAAGCACAGAGCCCCACACTGGGCTCAGTCTCATTACCCTGAGATCAAAACCTCAGTAGAAACCAAGAGTCAGATACTCAACTGCCTGCACCACCTAGGTGCTCCATCATTCTGGCTTTAATACACATTTCTCTAATGACTAACAATATCAAACATATTTTCATCTGTGCTCATGTACCATCTGGATATCTTCTTTGGTTAAGTGGTTGTTCAGATATTTTAACAATTTATTCACTGAGGTTTTTTTCTTTTAGTGAGTTTGAAGGTTCTTTAAATATCCAAGATATGTCTTTTATAAGATATGCGATCTACAAATATTTTCTCCCCGTGTGGCTTGTCTTATCACTCTCTTAACAGTGTCTTTTATAGAGCAAAGATAGTCATTTTGTTAAAGCTCAGTTTATCATTTTTTTCTTTTATGGATGTCATGCCTAAAAATTTTTCTCTTGTTGTCATACCTGAAAACTCATTGCCAAAGTCAAGATCACACAAATATTCTCTAATGTTTTCTTCTAGAATCTATGATTTGTTTTACATTTACACTTAAAAATTAGCATATATATTAACATATATTTAAATGTAAGCTTACATTTAAACATATGTTACATTTTGAGTTAATTTTTCTGTAAGTTGGGAAGTAGGTATTGAAGTTCCTATTTTTGGTTATGCATTTCTAGTTGTTTTGGTTTTATTTCTTCTTTTCCAATATATGTTTCTTGGGATTTTTTTTTTTTTAAAGATTTCTTTTGGGGCTCCTGGGTGGCTCAGTTGGTTAAGAGTCTGCCTTCGGCTTGGATCATAATCCCGGAGTCCTGGGATCTAGCCCCACTTTGGGTTCCCTGCTCAGTGGGGAGTCTGCTTCTCCTTCTCCCACTCCTCCTGCTCATGCTCTCTCTCTTATTCTCTCAAGTAAATAATTAAAATCTTTTAAAAAAATATTTCTTTTATTTGAGAGAGAGCATGTGCAGGCAGGCACATATGTGCACAAGTGAGCAAGTTGGGGGAAAGCCAGAGGGAGAGAATCTTCAAACAGACTCCCCACTGAGCAGGGAGCCAGATGCAGGGCTCAGTCTCACCACCCATGAGATCATGACCTGAGGTGAAACCAAGAGTTCCACAGATGCTCAACTGACTGAGCCACCCAGGTGTCCTGGGATCTTCTACATAGACAATAATGTCATACACAAATAGGGAACATTTTATTTTATTTATTTATTTACTATTGAAGTACAGTTGTCACACAATGTTACATGGGAAAATTTTATTTTTTTCCAATATGTATGCTTTTTATTTCTTCTTTTGCCTTGTTACACTGGATAAGACTTACATTATGATGTTAAAGGAGACTACTGGGAGCGGATATACTTGCCTTATTCCCAGTCTTGAGGAATTCAGTCCCTCACCATTAAACATGTTGGCAGGGTGTTTTTGTAGAAGACCTTTATCAGGTTGTGGAAGGTGACTTCTGTTCATAGTTAACTGAGAGTTTTTATCATTAATAGATGTTGTGTTTTGTCAAAAGACTTCTCTGCATCTTTGGTGATGCTCACGTAATTTTTTTTTCTTTAGATACTTTAAAAATTTTTTTAAAGATTTATTATTTATTTGAGAGAAGAGAGAGAGAGAGAGCGAGCATGAGAGCAGGGTGAGGGGCAGAGGGTGAAGCAGATTCCCAATGAGCAGGGAGCCTGATGGGGGACTCCATCCCAGGACTCCGGGATCATGGCCTGAGCTGAAGGCAGACACTTAACCCACTAAGCCACCCAGGCACCCTTTTCTTTAGATTCTTGATGTGGTGGATTGCATTGATTGATTTTCAAATATTCAATTTGACTTTCATTCTTGGGATAAACCCCACTTTGTTGTGTTTGTGAGAGGAAGAGAGAAGTTTATTCTTATGAGGGATACTGGTCTTAGTTTTATTTGTACTGTATTTCTCTGGATTGCTTATTGTAAAATGAATTGAGATATATTTCCTCCTCTTCTGTATTAGTTTTCTATTGCTGCCATAAAACATTACCACAAACTTAGTATATTATTTTAAATATAAAACTTTTATATTATTTCACAATTATCCAGGTCAGTTTGACATAGATGTCATTTGCCAAGAACCAAAATGTTGGCAGAGCTGTATTCCTTTCTGGAGGCTGTAGGGGAACATCTCTTTTTTGCTCATAAAGAATTAAATTCTTTTTTATATCTTCTATTTCTTTGCTCACAATTTCAGTTTTAATTAGGTTTTTTAAGAGTGATGACTCTTTTGAGCCTTTTTTATAATAGCCTTTTAAAGTCTATCAAATATTTATAGCATCTGTCATCTTATCATTGGTGTCTGTTGATTGCCTTTTTCCATGCCTTTGAGAATTTCATGATTTCTTACATGCTGAGTAGTTTTGGTTTGTATACTGGACATTACATATTATTTTTATTATGTTATGGAAAACTCAAATAGCTATATCATGCATTCTGTCTGTTTTTTCATATCTGCATTTAGAACTAGAGAGAGTTAGAATGTATGTACTCTATCTTACTTGGAACCAGGACTATACCATATAAATTTTTATGTTTAATATTAATTTTTCATTTTTAAAGAAAAATCACAAATTTATGGAAAAATTGCAAAGACAGTATAATGAATTTTCCCCCTGACTTATTTGAGGGTAAGTTGATAGTTTAATGACCCATCCACCCTATGGTAAGCAGAATTTTAAGATGGCTCCTACATATTTCACCTCCTGGTGTTACTCCTACCCTTATTTTACATTACATGACAAAAAGGAGATTACCTAGGTGGGACTAATCTAATCACACAAGTCCTTGAAAGGGATAAAGCTATATTTGCCTGTTGACAGAAGTTAATGTCAGAGAAGTTCAAAGCATGATAATGCTTGGACACATTACCATTGTTGGCTTTGAAGATGGTATTGGCCAAGTGCAAGGATCACAGAGAAAACTGTAGGAGCTGAGAACAATGTCCTGTCAAAAGTCAGCAAATAAATGGGGTTATCAATCCTACCACTGTAAGGAGTTGAGTTCTGCCAACAACCTGAATAAAGTTGGAAGGCGATTCTTCCCAGTCCTCCAGATAAAAACCCAGGACAGTCAAAACCTTCATTTCAGCCTCATCAGACCCTAAACAGGAAACTAGCCAAGACTACTGACCTACAGAATTGTGAGCTAATAAAGTGGTGTTGCTTTAAGCTGCTCAATCTATGGTAATCTGTTATACAGAAGTAGAGAAATGAATATAACCCCAGACATCTTTTGTGCACATTTCCCACAAACACAGACACTTTCCTACATATATCCTACACAATATTTCCTACACAATACAATTATCAAAACCAGAAAATTAACGTTGATATATTATTAGCATCTAAACTCAGAACCCAATAAATTTTTACCAGTTTTTCAACATCTTTATAGAAAAAGGACATTCCAATTCAGAGTCACGTATTGCATTTTGGTCAAATCTCTTTATTATCCTTCAGTATAGAATATGCCTTCAGTTTTTCCTTGACTTTAATGAAGCTATAGTTCAGTTATTTTCTACAGTGTCCTTCAACTTGGTTTTGCCTGCTATTTCTTGAATGGATTCAGGTTATATATCTTTGGCAGGAATATCACAAAAACATTGCTTTGATATTCTCTTTTTATCCCATCAGGTGACACAATATCAATTTGTCCCATTACTTACAATGTCCTCTTTGACCATTTGTTTAAGGTGGTGACTTCTAGGCCATTCCAGTGTCTTTTTCCTTTGTAACTATTAAGTATTTTATGGGTAGGTATTTTGAAACTACATAAATGTTTATTTGTGTATTTATTTATTTAGATAATGAATCATGTTTTCTTTCTTTTAATTCAATGCATTACATTACATTATATCATTTATTTGAATACTCATATTGTCCTCTATGTGATTTGTAGGAGCTCCTTCAGACTGGCTTCTGTGTCCTTTTGGTATGCCATCATTTTTTTGAGCACTTGCTCAGATTCTAAAATCTTGCTCCAGTCTCCCACACACTGCCTCCATATGGACATTCCCTTCAACCAAATAGAAAGAACCCAATACTCCTCATCCAGCTAGTCTCCTACATAGGAAGCCCACTTTACCATTCTTAGACAATAACTCTCTTCAATGATCCGCTCTCCCAAGATGGATGCCTTTTACACCATGCTCAAGCCAACAAAACTCTGTTCTCTCCTACCTTGCTTTTCCCCATCCAATGGTGTTATGACTGAATTGTCCAGGAAGAGAAAGGCTGAGGAAAAGGAAAACAAATAGCTTTAAAAAAAGTCATCAATTTTTTTTTCATCATGTTACGTGTACTCTTTAAACCCCATCAACTTTTGCAGCCATCCCTCCATCCACTTCCCCTTTGGTAACCTTTGGTTCTCTATATTTAAAAGAGTATTTCTTGGTTTACCTCTCTCTCTCTTTTTCTCATTGATTGTTTTGTTTCTTAAACTCCATATGAATGAGATCATATTGTATGTGTCTCTCTCTTACTGATTTATATCGCTTAGCATTCTACTCTCTAGCTCCATCCTTGTCATTGCATATGTCAAGATTTTTTTTATGACTGAATAATATTCAATGATGTATATCATTGTGTATATATGAGAGTAATATTCAATGATATATATATATATATATCTCATTGTGTATATCTTTTTTTAAAACATTTTTAAAAATATATTTGACACAGAGAGAGAGAGAGAGCACAATTAGGTAGAGAAGCAGGCAGAGGGGGAGGTGGAAGCAGGCTCCCCGCAGAGCAGAGAGCCTGAGGCTGGGCTCTATCCCAGGACACTGAGATCAGGACCTGAGCCGAAGGCAGAGGCTTAATCCACTGAGCCACCTAGGTCCCCCTCATTGTGTATATTCTTTATTTCTTCTTTATTCATTTATCAGTTATACTTGGCATACTTGGACTGTTTCCATAATTTGGCTATTGTAAATAATGTGGCTATAAACATAGAGGTGCGTGTATCCCTTTGAATTAGTGTTTTTGTATTATTTGGGTAAATACCCAGTAGTTTGATTACTGGAGCACAGGGTAGTTCTATTTTTAACTTTCTGAGGAATATTTATGCTATTTTCCAGAGTGGCAGCACCAGTTTGTATTCCCACCAACAGTGCATGAGGGTTCCCCTTTCTCCACACCCTCAACAACACTTGTTTTTTGTGTTATTGATTCTAGCCATTCAGACAGGTGTGAGGTGATATGTCAACATGGCTTTGATTTGTATTTCCCCAATGATGAGTGATGTTGAGCATCTTCTCATGTGTCTGTCGGCCATCTGGATGTCTTCTTTTACTCTCCATGTCTTCTGCTGATTTTTTAATTTTTTTGTTTGCTTAGTTGTATAAATTCTTTACATATTTAGGATACTAACTCATTATTGGATATGTCATTTCAAATATCTTGACCCATTCTGTAGGTTGTCTTTCAGTTTCATTGACTTTTTCCTTTGCTGTGAAGAAACTTTTTATTTTGATGTAATCCCAATAGTTTATTTTTGCTTTTATTTCTTTTATCTCGGGAGACCTATCTAGAAAAATGTTCTATGGCTGATGTCAGAGAAATTACTGCCTGTACTCTCTTCAAGGACGTTTATGGTTTCAGGTCTCACATTTAGGTATTTCATCAATTTAGAATTTATTTTTGTATATGGTGTAAGAAACTGGTCCAGTTTCATTCTTCTGCATGTTACTGTCCAGTTTTCCCAACACCATTTGCTGAAAAAACTGTCTTTTTTCCATTGGATATTCTTTCTTGTTTTGTCAAAGACTTGTTGACCATATAGTTGTGGATTCATTTCTAGGCTCTTTGCTCTGTTCCATTGATCTATATGTCTGTTTTTGTGCCAGTACTATACTGTTTGATCACTAAACCTTTGTAACATAACTTGAAGTCCAGAATTGTGATGCCTTCAGCTTTGCTTTTCTTTTTTCAATGTTGCTTTGGCTATTTGGGGTCTTTCTACACAAATTTTAGGGCTGTTTCCTCTAGTTCTGTGAAAAATACCATTGGTATTATGATAAGGATTGCATTAAATGTGTAGATTGATTTGGGCAAAATGGACATTTTAACAATTTTTTTCTTCCAGTTCATGAACATGGAATGTCTTTCCGTTTCATTCTGTCATCTTGAATTTCTTTCATCAGTGTTTTATAGTTTTCAGAGTAGAACACTTCTACCTCTTTGGTTATGTTTATTCCTAGATATTTTATTGTTTTTGGTGCAATAATAAATGGGATTGTTTTCTTGATTTCACTTTCCACTCCATTATTAGTGTATAAGAATGCAACACATTTCTGTAATTGATTTTGTATGCTGCAGATTAACTGAATTCATTTATTAGTTCTAGTAGTTTTTTGGTGGAGTCTTTAGGGTTCTCTATATAAAGTATCATGTCATCTGCAAATAGTGAAAGTTTTACTTCATCTTCACCAATTTGGATGCCTTTTATTTCTTTATGTTGTCTCATTGCTGTGGTTAGGACTTTCAGTACTATGTTGAATAAAAATGGTGAGTAGACATCCTTGTCTTGTTCCTGACTTTAGGGGAAAAGCTCTCAGTTTTTCCCCATTCATGATATTCACTTTGTCTTACTGATGTGACATATCATGTTGATTGTTTCACAAATATTGAACTACCCTTTTAATTCTTTTTTATGACTGAATGGTGTGAATATATTACCAAGCTAAAAAATATAAAATATGTTGTGTTTAAGTTAAATGCAAATGTAAATAGAACTTATGTGTTGTGAAGCTTCTCAGGAAACAGTACCTGATCACAAACTGATCACCATCTTCATAAGCAGGTGAGGATATCTCTGTCAGTAACTCCATTACGATGAAGTTAAGGTTACTTTTGACTATTTGTAAGCTGAATAAGAAGGAGTCAACAAAATTTCTTCTGCTGGGGCACCTGGGTGTCTTAGTCAGTTAAGTGTCTGCCTTTGGCTCAGGTCATGATCCCGGGATCCTGTGATCCAGCCTTGGTGTCTGACTCCTTGCTCAGTGGGGAGTCTGCTTCTCTCTCTTCCTCTGCCCCTCCCCCTGCTGGTGTGCACATGCTCTCTCTCAAATTAATACAGAAAGACTTTTCTTTTTAAAAGACTTTATTTATTTATTTGAGAGAGAGAGAGAGAGAGAGAGAGAGAGAGAGCATGAGAAGGGGGAGGGTCAGAGGGAGAAGCAGACTCCCTGCTGAACAGGGAGTCTGATGCTGAATTCGATCCTGGGACAGGATCATGACCCGAGCCAAAGGCAATTGTTTAACCAACTGAGCCACCCAGGCACCCCAAAATACATAAAATCTTTTAAAAAATTTCTGTTCCCAACTTTGGGCAGAAAGAAGGTGTATTTGTAAACCAATAAACAAATGGTTTCTTCTGAGCTTCCAAGATTTCTGGAGGTGCACAATTAAACATTAACAGAAGTCACTGTGGCAGAATGAAGGTGGGCACCTGCCTGCTATTCTAGCACCTAACTTCCTGAGAAAATAGTCCTTCCCTTCCACACACACACTAGAAAGAGGAAAGAGACAAACCACCCTTTGTTAAGGATCATAACAGTGGTCGAGGCCCCATGTGTCTTAGTGATTATCAGTGACAGAGATGGGAGGGAGTTCACTTCCAGCTCACATGGTCTCAGATGCTGTGTGGTCAGAGCTGGGCCTCAAGGAATGAGCAGTACAAGGATCTAGGAGGAAGAGGAAGCCAAAAGAAGGAAGGGAAAGATTTAACTTCAACTCATAAACCCACTTTCATCCCCTATTAGGTCTTCCTTACCAGTCATATTAATTCCTCTTCTCCCTTATGGGTGAGGATGCTCCTGCCTTATTTGAAAACCTGTAACAACCTGCCTGAAGGCACTTGCAAGGGAGATAAATTGTCTTCATTCTCTCTCCCATTGTGTTGTAGACATGCTCATTTTCTCTAAATCTATAACTAGAAACAAATCCCAGTATGCCAGATGGGAGGGAGGACACCCCAATTATAAAAATCAAATAAAGAGTTCATACACCAGATGAACTGTAGGCTGTTAAATATATATATATATATATATATACACACAAAATAATAGGAGATTTAGGAAGTACCTATGTCAATCTCTTTTTTAGTTGAGGTCCAAAGACAATAGGTTTCAATTACCGCCAAATTCCCAAGTGTAAAACAAGGTGATGAAAACAAGTCATGTAAAGGACTTGGATGAGTACTGAGTTGGTTACCCTTAGATAAATACACATTTTCAGCCTACAAAAGGGATTTGAGAAACCAAAAAGATTATTGGAGATTAGAAGAGGATTTCTAGTGAGAAATGTTGGCATTTCATGAGTGCTTCCATTATAGAGAAGGAGTAAGTGTTTTTTGTCACCTCACACCAAAGGCAAAAAGCCTCAATAGGTCTATTCAGAGCCCCTGGAACTTGTTAACACTGCAGGCATCTAACTCATCCCTGAGAAATCTAAAATGTAAGACCAGCTAGCTACTTTGACATAAAACTGAAGAACATTTGGGGAGAGACTGAACTTGAATTTGGGAGTTAAATTGCATATATGATGTGTGAGTGGTTCCCATAGGCATAACATGGACCATACAGGAGACAGAACTAGCTTGTGGAGGTCATTGATCTATGTCATGATAGTCTTCTGGAGGAGCAAAGAAACCTTAGCAGAAACAACCTGAATATACTGCTGGAAGTTTAAAAGCTAATGATGGAGGGATGCCAGGGTGGCTCAGTCAGTGAAGCATCTGCTTTTGGTTCAGGTCATGATCCCAGAGTCCTGGGATTGAGTCCCACATCAGGCTCCTTGCTCAGCGGGGAGCCTGCTTTTCCCTCTGTCAGCTGCTCTCCTTGCTTGTGTTTTCCCTCTTTCTCTTTCTGACAAATATATAAATAAATAAATTCTTTAAAAAAATGAAGACTAATGAAGGAATCAAAAGTGACTAGCTCAGGGATATGCATTTGCCCATTTCGAGAGAAGAGCAGGTAAGAGATTCTCAACAATGGGGCACTTCCTATAGAACCCATAAATGAACCACATAAAGGAAGGAGTTATCTTTAAATACCTTCACAGCCTAGAAAGTGCCAGTAGTAGATGGCCATAACAGTACCTGTTACATAAGACCGTAATTTCTTATTGTCTTCCTGCCTTCTTCGAATGGAAACTGTTGTTTGTTTGTTCTTAAAGGTTATGTATTTATTTATTTTAAAAGAGATAGAAGTTTATTGACTACACCACAAAGGAGTGGTGGGCAGGACAGCAAAGGAGAGGCTGTCTGCCTAAAGTTTATTTATTTAAGCCATCTTGACACTGAACATGGGGCTCGAACTCCTGTCCCTGACGTCGAGCTGCATACTCCAACTTAGTCACTCAGACAACTTGAATGGAAACTGTTTTGTGACTTGAACTGACAGGAGGATTTTTTAAATTTATAAGACAAGCAGGAAAGTCATGGGACATACCCTAGATTTCACTCAAGGCACAGAAGAAGAACTGGTGCCAAAGGGCAGGCTTGCATGGGTAGCAGGTGGAAAAAAATGTTTTATTATTGTCTCCTACAAATTCTACTTTGCTACATTGGCAACAATCTTGAGAATATATGTGAGAATAGATTCTAACAATATTAGATAAAGGTGGAAAGGGACATAATTTTAGCTACTTTTGTCAGTCATGCTTTCAAATCAAGTCTACAGCATTTGTTATCGCCTCTGCTTGGAAAACTTTACCCTCAAATATCTGCCTAGATCACTCTCTTAAGTCCTTCACATGTTTCCTCCTGAACCTTCTCTTGTTTTTCCAACAAGAATGCAAGTTCCATGAAGATACATAAATATATATATATATATGTATGTATTTGCTGTTATATGTATGTTATATGTATATATACATATATATATGTATTTGCTGTTATACTTAGTGTTGTGATTCCCTGACACTTAGAGCAGCACTAGGTATATGGTACATGTCAAATAAATTCAGCTGAATTTATCAATATCTGTGCATGTAGCGGAGATTTTAAATTCAATGTGCTATCTCATTCAGCTGGACTCTAATTGTTTGCTCAATTGGCTGACTGAACTATGGCCTCCTGATGGATCACACTAAAAAAAGTTGGTGTATCAGGAAATGCTAACAAGGTGCCTGGGTGGCTCAGTCAGTTAAACATCTGCCTTCAGCTCAGGTCACGATCCCAGGGTCCTGGGATCCAGCCCCATATCAGGCTCTCTGATCAGTGGGGAGTCTGCTTCTCTCTCTCCCTCTGACCCTACCCATTCTCCAACCCCCCCATTATGCTCTCTCTCTCACAAATAAAAAATAAAATCTTTTTTAAAAAAGGAAATTTCTAGTATGATGTAAATAATCTGAAGAATTATGGAAAAGGAAATGTTGGAATGTGCATATCATGTATTACTCATCTACTTCCTAACTATGTCTAAAGAGAGGGCTAGAAGATATTATCTTTAACAGGAAACTGAGAAATAAATAGTAAAGGACATTTTGAAAATCTTATAATGGCGATCATCATTAGACTGAGGATGCTGGGAGTGATTCTTAAACTTGACAAAGCCTCTTGGTTTCAGTAGAGATGCCAGGATCTCAGGGTAGGATAAACTAAGAAGTTGCATTTAACCACCAAAGACAAGGAAAGCTTAGTTACCTTTACATGTATCAAGAATATCATGGTAGTGAGAGACTGTGGACTCTGAGAGACAAACTGAGGGTTTTGGAGGAGGTGGGAATGGGGGGTAGGGTGAGCCTGGTGGTGGGTGTTGTGGAGGGCATGTATTGCATGGACCACTGGGTGTGGTGCATAAGCAATGAATTCTGGAACACTGAAAAGAAATAAAATGAAAAAAAAAAAAGAATGTCATGGTAGACAGAATAGTTTGAATTAGGAATTTTTGTCAGTATCTAACTGATCCTGTGAAACTATGGCAGAGAGAGTATACATGTTTAACAAATTCTGTTGCATTTCATCCTAGGTTCATACTTATAGGTTGCTTTTCTCAGACAGCTATGCAGTTGACTGATTTGTGGTCATTGGAATGTGAGCAGAAAACTCCAGCATAATCTCCCATGATCCCTCTCTATTGTTCTTTCTTTCCAGCTGGATGTAAGTACCCAAGGCAATCTTGGAAGTCACATGTTGAAGATGGTGGATGTTCCTGCTATGTTCCTGCCACCTTGCTCCCTGAGTGACAGCATAGAACAGATCCCACTCTCTCCCATCTGTATTTCACTGGTAGCTGAGTGAGAAATTTTTAGGTTGCTAAGCCTCTGAGGTATGAGAAATATTTTTAAAGGTATTTAGCATATAGTAAAAAATAAAAACAAAAATAAAACTACTTAGCCTATGTGATGAACACTGAGTAATGTATAGTATTGTTGAATCACTGTATTCTAAACCTGAAACTTATAAAATACTGTACATTAGTTATACTGAAATTAAAGAAAAATAAAAAACCAAAGAGAAACAGAGAAGGAAAGAAAGAAGAAAAGAAAGATAGAAAGAACGAACCTCCAGAACAATAAACTTAAGCTACTTACATAGAAAAAGTACTTGACATATAAGTATTACAAGGAGAACATAGATAGGTGGCCCACTAAATTACTATTTGGTTTGGGTTACCTTAAAACCCTAAGTATGGCAAACAGAGGGCTGATATGAGCCACTAGATAGTCTGGATTCTCTCTTAATTAACAGACCTGAATCAGTTGAAATACTATTCCCAAAACCCCTTGAGTCAGGCAGGACCTTGCCATAACATCACAAATATGTACTATGAATAGTCTTCTTCCTCAAAGGTCTTGCAGCCACAGTTGGATATTATTGATCCTACCTGATAGATGAGAAAGTTGAGACTCATAAAAGTTTTCCAAGATCACATACCTAGTAAATAGCAGACCTGGGATTCTAGTTTGTATTCCATATTCTTAGATGACAAGACTGGTTGTTACAAACTTCTGTCATATGATCCATATACCTAGTCATGTGTTGGTGGAAGTTCATTCAACAATGCTTCTTAATAGGAAGGGATGCCTAGTTCTGGAAGGCATTAATTTGCTGATTTCCAAGTTAGCATAACATAAATAAATGAGAAAATATATTGAGTGACGCAGTTCTTCTTTTCAGATGTGACATACCAACTTTATCATATATTAAAAGGCTTTTTATGTCTAAATATGTCCATGCTACTGTTTATATATTTTTCTATTATTGGGAGATGACCAAACTATTTTATTTATTTGTGGTAAATTGTTCCATCTGGCTATTGATATTTTCCTTTTCAATATCCCAGAAAGAAACTCTATGCCCCTTAGTAGTTACTCCTCATTCCCATCTCCTTCCAGCTACTAGCACTATTCTACTTTTTGTCTCAACAGATTTGTCTATTCTGAATATTTCATATAAATGGAATCATATAATATGTGGCCTTTTGTGTTTGGCTTTCCTTTAGAATAATGTTTTCAAGGTTTATCCATGCTGTAGCATTTACCAGGACTTCATTCTTTTTTATGTATATTGAATAATACTCTGTTGTATAAATATACCACATTTTGCTTATTGGTTTGTCAGTTGATAGACTTTTGGGTTGCTGGCATTTTTTTCACTATTATGAATATTTGTGTACAAGTTTTGTGAACATAGGTTTTCAGTTCTCTTGAGTATATTCTTACAAAGGAGTTGCTAGGTCACATGGTATCTCTATGTATAACTTTTGGAAGAATTGCCAAACTGTTTTCCATGGCAACTGCATGGTTATATATTCCCACCAGCAACGTATGAATGTTACAATTCTCCATATCTTCATCAACACTTCTTATTGATTTTTTTAAATAATAGCCTTGCTAGTGGATGCAAAGTGCCTAGGGGACACAACCGCAGTGGTTCTGCTATTGTCTAACGTTTCTACAGAAATTTGTCCTCCTGGCTGGTCTACTACTAGATTAGGTTATGCCATTCACTTGGAAATGTTTGACCTAATGGTCAGAACTTATATTTTACATTGTTCTCTACACAGGTCCTGCTGCTTTCCAAATGCAATTCTTGGGCCCTGGTGTCCTTCTCAGTTATCCTTATCAGAAAGGATCTGAATAGGTCATTTACATGAAGCTATACTTGACTAATTGTGAGAGTGTGAGGAACTTCCAAAAATGAGAAAAAGAGAGAAGACATTCTATGTGAAAGATTCACAGAGGGGCATCTGGGTGGCTCAGTGGGTTAAGGCCTCTGCCTTCTGCTCGGGTCATGATCCCGGGGTCCTGGGATGGAGCCCCGCATCGGGCTCCCTGCTCAGCGGGGAGCCTGCTTCCTCCTCTCTCTCTGCCTGCCTCTCTGCCTACTTGTGATCTCTGTCTGTCAAATAAATAAACAAAAAAAAAAAAGATTCACAGAGTTTTCAGCTTCTTTCAGTTTATGGAGACCCCAGGGGCTTTGTCCTTGAGTGCTGTGACAAGATACCTGTTTTCGTGTTTTTCCGTACGAGAAACACTGTCCCTATTTGCACTATTAATATAGCTATTCTTACCAAATTGATCTACAGATTCAAGCCAATCCTAGTAAGAATTCTTGCAGGCTTAAAAAAATGATCAGCTGGAGAGGAGTCAAGATGGCGGAGAAGTAGCAAGCTGAGACTACTTCAGGTAGCGGGAGATCAGCTAGATAGCTTATCTAAAGATTGCAAACACCTACAAATCCCATGGGAGATCGAAGAGAAGAAGAACAGCAACTCTAGAAACAGAAAATCAACCACTTTCTGAAACGTAGGACTGGTGGAGAAGTGAATCCAAAGCAACAGGAAGATAGACCGCGGGGGAGGGGCCGGCTCCTGGCAAGCGGCGGAGCAACGGAGCACAAAATCAGGACTTTTAAAAGTCTGTTCCGCCAAGGGACATCGCTCCAGAGGCTTAACCGGGGTGAAGCCCAGGCGGGGTCAGCGTGCCCTGAGGTCCCGCAGGGTCACAGAAGGATCGGGGGTGTCTGAGTGTCGCAGAGCTTACAGGTATTAGAACGGGGAAGCCAGCTACAGAGACAGAGCCGAGGAGTGAGCTCTAAGCTCGGGGTTACCTTGAACCGGTTGCCGGCTCGGTCAGCTCGGAGCGCGGCCAGAGGCCAGGGTGACGGGAGTAATTGGGCGCTGTTCTCTGAGGGCGCACTGAGAAGTGGGGCCCTGGGCTCTCGGCTCCTCCGGGCCGGAGACTGGGAGGCCGCCATCTTCATTCCCGCCCTCCGGAACTCTACGGAAAGCACTCAGGGAACAAAAGCTCCCGAAAGCAAACCCGAGCGGATTACTCAGCCCGGCGCCGGGTAAGGGTGGTGCAACTCCGCCTGGGGCAAAGACACTTGGGAATCACTACAACAGGCCCCTCCCCCAGAAGAGCAACAAGAAACCCAGCCAGGACCAAGTTCACCTACCA
>NW_019154215.1:24768-36710 GCF_002288905.1 Enhydra lutris kenyoni | reverse complement strand
TTAATGGGGGGAGGGGGGTTGGGGGGGTGGGATTATGGACACTGGGGAGGGTATGTGCTATGGTGAGTGCTGTGAAGTTTGTAAACCTGGCGATTCACAGACATGTACCCCTGGGGATAAAAAGATATTATATGTTTATAAAAAATAAAATTAAAAAAAAAAAAAGTGCAACTTCTGAGACCTCACCCCAGACCTGCTGAATCCTTTCCCTGAGGTTTGAGGATCAGGAATCTGTATTTTGAACAATTTCCCTGGTAGATTCTGATGTTTACTCTATTTTTAAAACTGTTAAATACATCCTGTCCAAGAATTCTTTAAATATTTTGCATACTGCGATCTTAGACTCCAACATCAATGGTTTTGCCATTCAACTTTAAGTACCTATTTCTGTTCTGGTGTATTTGGTAGATAACAATCCATACATGCGGCACTTGTTTATTGAGTGTTTACTCTTTGCCTACCAGGCTGGCTGCTAGGCAACAAGAGAGGAAAGACCCTTCCCTTTAAGGGGCTTATATTCTCTTTTGGACATATAAAATAAACAATAACCAATGTAATTTCAGTGGGTGAAGAGTGCCACGAAGAAAATAAGAAAGGGAAATGGGATAGAAAATTACATTTACGGAAAGGGCAGTGAAGGATGTCCAATGCCATCCAGTCTAACAACTTGAAAGACCATCATGTTGTTAGACTACAATATGCACCATGATCCCTGGAGTTGTACTGTGCCTATCACTAGAGAAGGCCATGTTATGGACATGACTTTTCATCTGAGAACTGGAGGACAAGAAAGAGCTCTGTGTGTATAAAAATCTCTTGAAGTTAGACTACGGAACAGCAGACTTTGAAGTGGGAGTGAGCATGATTTGTTCCTGAAAAGGATGAAAAAAAAAAAAAAACCGTGTAGCTGGAACCTGGTGGAAAAAGTAGGAGAGCTGTGGGAGTTAAGGTTGAAGAGAAGCTAATGCAGGATAAGGAGCAGTACTCAGACTTGGTTAGTAATCTTACCATATTTTTTAGAAGACTTTATTTATTAATTTATTTGACAGTGAGAAAGAAGCAGCAAGAAAGGGAATACAATCAAGGGGAGTGGGAGAGAGAGAAGCAGGCCCACTGCCAAGCAGAGAGCCTGATGTGGGCTCGGGGCTCCATCCCAGGACCCTGGGATCACCATTGGAGCTGAAGGCAGATGCCCAACAACTGAGCCACCCAGGTGCCCCTTACCATATTTTCACAGTCAATATACTTTCTCAATATCTGAGACCACTATGGCACAACACCTATTCTCTGGACAAACCTTCAACACTGTCTCATACCTCAACATTCTCAAGTACTCCTTAGGCTTCTGCTTTCTTTAGAAAAGTAGATGCCATCACAGAAGAGATTGCCTATATGTTCTGACCAACAAACCTACCAAGTTACCCACATCAGCAACTATGCTCTCTACTTCCTCCCATGTGAGAAATCTTACTAAGGCAGCCCCTTTTCTTTGCAATGATAACCATTGAGGACTGTGATTGTGTAATTATCCCCCTTCTCCCCTGATACAGCAATATTTCTCTCTCTACCAGATGAATGAAGATATTCATGAATGAACACAGAGATGAACTCATGAAAAATATGAAAATTGGGTAGCAGGGGTACAAAAGGGAAGTGTTAGTGGGATTCTCAGATGACTTGCCTGATCATCTGTGTGATAGGTAGTAATGTTAACTGGAATGGGCAACACTAATGGATCTTTTTTGGAGGGAACATAATGGGCCATCTTGATTTCTCTAAACCTTTGCATACCCCAGTGGGAATGTTAAGAATGTAGCAAGATATTTATATCAAAGACTGAGCTAGAGAAGAAAATGCAGGAATCATATATGGGTGGATGGCGATTTAAGATATATGTATAGATGAGATGGCTGCTAAAGAAGAGATCATGGCATGAAAGGGGAAGGTGGCCAAAAATGGGAACCAAAGAGATCCCAACATAAGAGTCTTCAGTAAGTGCATGAGTGGGGGAAAGGGCAAAGGGAGAGAATCATCAAGCAGACTTCCCACTGAGCACAGAGACAGAAACGGGGCTTGATCCTACAACCAATGAGATCATGACCTGAGCTGATACCAAGAGTTGGACCTTTAGCCGACTGAGCCACCCAGGTGCCCCTAGAGAGGATAATTTTTTAAAGTAATTGTATACTGCCATTACATTGTAGAGAATTGAAAAATATAACGACATAGTAGAGAATTGAAAAATATAAAGAGAGAAGACCACGAAAAATGGCAGAGTAAGGAACTCAAAGTTTCCATGCCAAAAACGGTGAGAATCAACTTTTGCAGGACTCTGGAATCTAATAAAAACTTACAAGCAACAACAAAAGGAAAACTAGTTGAAGAGAGAAGCTCCTGGATTGCAGTAAGAGAGTGCCATGGCATTTTAAGTTGCCAGCCCACCATCCCCAACACCCTAGATCAGTTAGTGAAGGTTGCTAGTACCAGAAGAAATATTACGGACCTTATTCTCAAAGAATTGTGTCTGTGGGTCTCTACCATCTGTCAACTCCTTCTCATAGAGGGCACAATTTTCTCTCTATTTTGCCTTAGAAACTTCCCAGGAGTGGAGTGCCTTTTGGCAAAAGCATTTAAAGGCCTGGATATTAGTCATAGCAGGCTGGGGCAAAGGACAGTACTGAGGACAAACAATAAATAGAATGAGAGGAAGAGGCTGAAAAGGAGATACAGGAGAATAACTGCTTTTAAAAGTTCCCCAATATACCGGGAGACTGAGAAGACAACACATATGCCCAGGATGGGATGCAAGTGCTTCCAAGGCCTGAGGAGGCATTTCACCTCTGGCTGGCCTTCAGACTCTGTGCAAGTAGGAAGTGAAAGCTAATGGAGGGTTGAAAACCCTCTACAAGCAGTGAATGAGTCCCACAGCACAGACCAATCTGCAAAGAGTGAGAGTGTTTCTTCTTTTTTTTCTTTTACTGGCTCCAGGTTATTAAAAGTAACTGTCAAAACACCAGCTAATCACTAAGCTAAGGCAATAGACTTCAGTGGTACACATAACAAAAGAATACAAATTTCACAAAAACAATTTAGAAAGGTCACTAAACAAACAAACATCAGCCCACAACCGCCAGCAACAAATCCTGAGGAGAGGGAAGAATATGACTCCCAGAGGTGCCACATTATAATATTCAAAATGTCCAGTTTCAACAGCAAAAATTGTAAAACATACAAAGAAAGTATGGCCTATTCACATCAAAAACGGAATTAGTAGAAACTGTCCCTGAGCAAGGTGGACTTACTAAGGAAAGATTTTAAGTCAACTGTCTTTAATATGCTCAAAAAGTTAAAGGAAACCACAGACAAAGAAGTAAAATAAACCAGGAGAATAATGGCTCACCAAATAGAGAAAATGAATAAATTATTAAAAGAAGAAATTATTAAAAGTACTAACAAAAATTCTGGAGCTAAAAAGTACAGTAGCTGAAATTAAAAATACAATAGAAAGTTTCAACATCAGATATGAACTTGCAGAATACACTCACCAAGACCCATTATAGTCAAATTGTCAAAGTCAAAGACAAAAAGAGTATCTTGAAAGCAGAAATACATATTAGGTCTTATTTAGAACATGATCCAAACAAACTATTTTTTAAAAAAGCTATGACGGGGGCACCTGGGTGGCTCAGTGGGTTAAGCCTCTGCCTTCGGCTCAGGTCATGATCTCAGGGTCCTGGGATCGAGCCCCCGGTGGGCCTCTCTGCTCAGCAGGGAGCCTGCTTCCCCCCCCCTCTCTGCCTGCCTCTCTGCCTACTTGTGATCTCTCTCTCTCTGTGTCAAATAAGTAAATAAAATATTTTTTTTTTTAAAAAAAGCTATGATGGGGTGCCTGGGTGGCTCAGTTGGTTAAGCGTCTGCCTTTGGTTTAGGTCATGATCTTAGGGTCCTGAGATAGAGCCCCATATCCCGCTCCCTGCTCAGTGGGGAGCCTGCTTCTCCTTCTCCTGCTCCCCCTGCTTGCTGTCTCTCTTTCTGTCAAATAAATAAATAAATAATAAACCTTTTTTTAAAAGTCTTACAATTTAAAAATAAATTAAAAATTTTTTAAAAACTATGACAGAATTGAGAATTTGAACATGGGTTGGACATAAAACAGTATTTTTTAAAGATTTTATTTATTCATTTGAGAGGGAGATGGAGAGAGCACAAGCAGGGGGAGAGGCAGAGGAAGAGGGAGAAGCAGACTCCCCACTGAGCAGGGAGCCCAACTCCGGGCTCAATCCCAGGACTCTGGAATCATGACCTGAGCCCAAGGCAGACGCTTAACCAACTGAGCCACCCAGACACCCCAGACATAAAACAGTATTAAGGAATTGTTAGGTTAGGTGTAAAAATGCTATTGTGATATAAATATACATATTATATTATATGTAAATTATATAATTAAGTACATGAGAGTCCTTATAGACATGTACTTTGAAAATACACACAAAATAATATTAGGACAGGGATTTCCTTCAAAAATAATTTCTAAGAGTAGAAAGTGGGTAGGGAGATACATGAAATAATACTGGCAATGAGTTAACTTTCACAGCTAGGTGATGAGTACAGTGGCTTTCATTATACCATTTTATTTTTGCATATGTTTGAAATTTTCCATAACAAAAGTTAAAGTTCATGTAAACTATAAAGAGAACGCAATTCTACTAAAAAGGAACAAAAGAAAAAGATATTAAGAAGAATTAGAAAAAATTCCATATCCTTTCTTGTCCCCCCACCCCACATACACATTTGGTATAGAGAAAATAGCGTTGGTAGCCGAGAGGACCACAGGTTGGCAGCAGGGTGGATGGGACATCTTGCTCATAGATGTCCTTGCATTAATTTTTTTTTACTATTGCATTAAAATGTTATTATCTTCACCACTGAGTTTTCTGCACCTGCTTAAATTTGCCCCGTCCTCCTGGAGTGGATAGGGGTGTATCCCAGGAGCATAAGAGAGGAAGAGGAAAGTCCCCAGGGAAGAACTGGAAAGGGCCAGTAGGCCCCTGAGAAGATACTGCCTTTCCCCAGCAGGCACAGAAAGGCCCAGGAATATACAAAGAAGGGAGAGCCACAGAGCCCAGTCAGGTGCCGTTAAGAAGGACCCGGCTCGGGAATCCTAGGTGGTTCAGTCCCTTTAGCGTCTGCCTTGGCTCAGGTCATGATCCCAGAGTCCTGGGATCCAGTTTTGCATGGGACTCCTTGCTCTGCGAGGAGCCTGCTTCTCCCTCTGCCTGCAGCTCCCCCTGCTTGGGCTCTTTTTTTTTTCCCTCTGGCAAATAAATGAATAAAATAAAAAGGACCCAACAGCAGAGGAGAGCTGCGCGGGCCAACTGGCTGTGCGCCACCCGGCGAGCAGAACCCGGCACGGAATGGGGGCGGTGCCACTCGCGATGACGAAGGCCTCACGTGAGCCGCCAACGCTGACTCGCGCGCCTCGTTGTAGCGTCAGAGCCGGCTTTCGCTCGCTCACTTCTCGGTGTCTACACCCGGTGGCCGTGCTGGCGTGCGGGCCAGAAGCGGTCCCGAAGAGTCAGACGCGGAGGGGAAGCAGGTAAGGGACCGGGAGGAGGGGGAGCGTTCCCTGGTCTGGGTGTGGGAGAGCCCACGCGGCCGGCCGAGCCCTGCTGGGGGGCCGGTGCCCCGGAGCGAAGCGGCGCAAGGACCGCAGCGCTCGCGCCGCCCCGCAGCCCGCGTTTGGCCGCAGAAAACTGTAGGCCGAGGGTTGGACGCCGGTGAGGCGACGACCCTTCGGAAACACCTGCCTCTTGCACCCCCGCCCCGCCCCCGTCCTTCTTGGTGTAGAAAATGGTGGTCAGCACTGGGGATGGGGTGGCGGGTCCGGGCGGAGCTGTGTAGCGTCGGGTCGGCGGGGAGCGCTCGGCTGCAGCAGCCCCCGCTGCCCCCACCCCGGCCCTCTGCAGGTGTGCAGGTCTAAGTGTCGCGGCGGCGCACTCTTCGGCGAGAATCGGGAGGAGGAGGAGACTGCAAGGATAGGCCCAGGTCGGTGCCGGGGACAGTGTGGGGGGCGGGGGGAACGTATGGAAAGCCCTGAGACCCCAGATTCCCTCCTCCCCCGCGTCCCCCCGCTCAGCCCGTCCTCCATCTTGATGCCTTGCTGAGGCCTGGGCAGGGATCCGCAGGGAAAATGGTGGGCCTTGGTGGGGAGGGGGGAGGAGCGACAGGGAGGGAGCGGGGGAGTGCTCGGACCGGGATCCCCCTGAAGAGTGCAAGGAGCCTCTCCGGTGGGAGAGTAAAATTTTAAAAAAGCCTTTGAAGTCCAGGGCTCTGAATTTTGAAAGGTGCGTAGTAGGGCCTCTGTCCTCGGTGCTGATCGTCCCACCCCCACCCCCCCATAATAGCGCCTTTTCTGGTTTCTTAATTCCTAGGAGCAATGGCGTCCAAACAGAAACCAGCGGTGAAAAATGTCAGTATGGAAAATGCCCAGCAGGAAAACGAAGGAGAGGAACAGGGCCCCGTGCAGAATGAAGAGGAATCACGCAATTCGAAAGGGGGTGAAGGCCAGAAGCATGGAAGAAATGTCAGGCTGGGGCGAATGAGACGACTTGTCCCTAATTTTCGGTGGGCCATACCTAGCAGGCATACTGATCACAATGAAGTGGGAGGTGAGGAGGAAAAGTTTGTAGGGCAGATGATGGAGGTCAAGAGAAAGACTAAGGAGCAGCAAATGAGACATCATAAGCGCTTCCAGACTCCTGAACCTGATAATCATTATGACTTTTGCCTTATACCTTGAAACCTAAGGTTTTCTCCAAGGTTGTTAATGTGGCCTCGGCTCTACAAGCTTGTAGTTTTGTGATTTACTTTTTCTGTAAAGCTTTTGGTGTTTCCACTTACTAGTTTGTAATTAAATATTGTTTTGTCTCAAGTGTAAAATTTTCTGCCCAGTAGGGCAATTTCACTCAGTTTTAGGAAAAACTATTCCTTTCATAAAGTGAAATTAATAAAGCAGTTTAAAAAGCAATCTTCCACTTTCACCCTAGTTTTTATTTTTTAATACTTCTTTCCTCTTCTAGCTACCTGGACTCAAGATCTCTAGTCTTTGTTTTCTCTTGTTGTTGTTCTCATCCCATGAGCAAGGATAACTCATAACTCAACATTTGATATCATTTTAAGAATGTATGCCCTACTGTTTTTCAAGGAGTATGAGTCCACCACTGGCATAAAAACACCTTGGGAAGGGGACTTTTTAAGAATGTAAAACATCTGGCTTCTATCCTCCAGACCCACAGATGGGCACTCCAGAATCTCCATTTTTAACAAACTTTCCAGGTAAATCTAATGTACACCTTTAATCTGAGACCACTGTTTTATGTATGTATGTATGTGTCTGTGGATAAAAAAAATGTGGGGGGGGGTGTATGCACCCCACACATTGTGATGGAATATTACTCAGCCATGAAAAAGAATGAAATGTTGGGGCACCTGGGTGGCTCAAGTTGGTTGGGCATCTGCCTTTGGCTCAGGTCATGATCCCAGATTTCTGGGATCAAACCGCAAGTGGGGCTCCCCACTCAGCAAGGAACCTGCTTTTCCTCTCCCCTGTTTGTGCTCTCTCTCTAATAAAACCTTTTTTAAAAAAAGAAAAGAATGAAATCTTGCCATTTGCAATGACATGGATGGAACTAGAGGTTTTATGCTAAGTAAAATAAATCAGAAAAAGACAAATACCATATGACTTCACTCATATGTAGAATTTAAGGAACAAAACATGAACATACAGGAAGGGAAGGAAAAGATGAAAACAGAGGGAGGCAAAACCATAAGATTCCTTACTCTAGGGAATAAACTGAGGGTTGCTGGAGGGGAGGTGGGTGGGAGGATGGGCTAACTGGGTGATAAGCATTAAGGAGGACACTTGATGGAATGAGCCCTAGGTGGTGTACACAAGTGATAAGTCACTGAATTCTACATCTGAAATTAATAATAATATGTTAATTAAGTTGAATTTAAGTAAAAATTATTTTAAAAAATAACAAATTTTAAAAATCACTTCCTCAAACTTTGTTTCACAGATGAGGAAACTAGGTAGGGAAATGGTTTTCCCA
The DNA here is from genome assembly GCF_002288905.1 of Enhydra lutris kenyoni. Taxonomy (NCBI): domain Eukaryota; kingdom Metazoa; phylum Chordata; class Mammalia; order Carnivora; family Mustelidae; genus Enhydra; species Enhydra lutris. The sequence continues at coordinate 28,599 of NW_019154215.1, read as the reverse complement.
AGGTCACATAGCCAGTTTGTGATAGAGGGGGGACCACAGTTCCTGGTTCAGGGTGCTTATCTCCTTACCACATCCCCTCCACAAGGCATGATTTGGAAATATGTGTGTACTGATTGCCAGTGGTGTACATTAACAAAATCACTGTTTATTTCTTGTTCACACCTCAGTCATCAGAATCCCCGCATGTTTAATTGGCAAACATTTAAGGAGAGCCCTGTGTCCCTTAGAATATTTTGGAGCTAGAATGATCATTCAGCTTCTGTCTAGAGGAAGGGGATGATGGAGAGTCTGATCTGGAAATGCAAGGTGGTGAACCCACAGGCACTTCATAAAGGCTAGCTGATTGAGTGCTGTTCATGAATGGCCTTTTGGTCCTTCTGAAAATCAATACTATACATCTCCATACACCAATCCCAGATTTCCCAAGGTAGCCCCAATTTTTAAAAATCTGTGGGTGGGAAGTGAGATCAGAACTTGACTGGTGGAAGGAGAACTGATGGAAGCCTCCTCATCAGGGTTCTTTGGGGGTGGTGGGAGATGAGGACAGATTTTCCAAAAGAAGTAATGTTGGGGTTCAGAATAAGGTTTTTTGAAGAACTGAAATAAATCCCCTCTCCATGGTGTTTCTGAGGGTGTGGGATGATGAAGTCAGAACTTTCTAAAAGTGGTAAATGTCTGGGAACAAGGTCACAATGTGATTGGTTGAAGAACCAAATTAAGACCCCTCTCCTGGGAGTTTCTCTGATGGTGGGGTATGAGTACAGAACTCTCTACAAGCAGTAAAGTTTTGGGGCCATGATCAGAACATGATTGAAGACAAACAAGGAAGCACACTTTCCTGGATGTTTCAGCAGAGGTGGAAGGGTGAGAACAGAACTTTCTGGAGAAAGTAATAGCCAGGAGGAAAAGTAAGTCATGGAATTAGAAAGTGATTGAAGGAGAACTCAGTTACTTTTTTTTTTTTTTAGATTTTATCTATTTGTCAGAGAGAGAGAGAGCAAGCAGGGGGAGCGGCAAGCAGAGGAAGAAGCAGGCTTCCCCCTGAGTAAGGAGCCCGATGCAGGCTGATCCCAGGACCATGGGATCATGACCTGAGCTGAAGGCAGATGCTTAACCAATTGAGCCACCCAGGCATCCCGAGAACTGAGTTATTTTAGTGAACAAGTCCATTAACTTAACACATCCCATGGGAGGGTCAGTCTAGGTGTGCAGTACATTCTGACTTTTTAAGGTGATGATGGAGATCTATTAGTTGGAAATGTCCCTAAAGAGGCTGGCAAGAAAAATAAAAGAAATATAGAAACAAAAGAATCAACCAGGAACAACAAAAAGGATTAATGCATTCATCCTTATCAGTCATTTATGTGTTCATGTTTGTTTAGTTTCTCAAGGAAAATGTGTATGTTTTCATAGATTTTGAAGTAAGGCTTGCGATAGAAGCCTAGTAATTAAAAAGAGAAAGAGGAGATCTATAAGAAGAGACGTTCAGAAGCATATGTTGTCACCCTCAAGTAATAGAAAACAAGATATCACTGAAGGAATCTTTAAAGAGGCCAGGAAGGAAAGAAAATGAACTTATAAAGAATAAAGCAAAAACAAACCAAATATCATAAGGAGAAAACACCAAAACAGGTTATCACTTCCAGTTCTTTCAGTCTGTGTCTACATGTGAGTAATTATTTAACTTTATTAAGGTATAAATTAAAAATTTTTAAGTACCTAAACCATGCAATTTGATCTGTTTTACATATATTTAAGTCTATGAAATCATGACCACAATGAAAATACCAAACACTTCCATTATCTCCAAAAAGTATTTTTCTTCCCATTTGTAATCCAGCCCTCCTTCCATCCCCATGCTCAAGCAACCTCTGGTCTGCTTTCTGTCATTGTGTTTTGCTTTATGCAATAATATAAAGTGAACCACAGAGCATGTACTCTCCTTTATTCTTACCTGGCTTCATTCATTCAACATAATGATTTTGCATGTAGTAATAGCATATCCCTTTCTACTGCTGAGTGGTAGTCCATGATATGGTGAATGTTTATCCATCCATCTCTTGACGGACACTTAGATACTTTCCATTTTTTACTATTACAAATAAAGTCATAAAGTGTGCCTCAGAATATTGGTGCATTGACAAATATTCATCAGTCACTGCACACTTGGGCTCTTTCCATAGTTTGACTATTTTAGATAAGACTGCTATAAACATTGGGGTCCATATATCCCTTTGAATAGTGGTTTTTTTTTGTATTATTTGGGTAAATACCTAGTAGTGTAATTGCTGGATCATACGGTAGTTCTATTTTTAACTTTTTGAGGAAGCTCCATGCTGTTTTCCACAGTGGCTGCACCAGTTTGCATTCCCACCAACAGTGCAAGAGGGGTCCCCTTTCTCCGAAACCTCACCAACACCTGTTGTTTCTTGTGTTAATATTAGCCGTTCTGACAAGTGTGAGGTGATAGCTCATTGTAGTTTTGCTTTGTATTTCCCTGATGACGAGTGATGTTGAGCATATTCTAAAATGTCTGTTGGAAATTTTAGCCATCTTAAAAGGTGTATATTATCTTATAGCTTTAATTTTTATTTCTTTGGTGACTAATGATGTTCAGCATCTTTTCATGTACTCATTAATTGTTCATATGTCTTCTTTTGTGAAGTAATTTGTTCAAATATTTTGCTAATATTTTTTAAGATTTTTATTTATGTGAAAGAGAGTGTGTTAGCATGAGTTGGGGGGGTGCAGAGGGAGAGGGAGAACCAGACTCCCCGCTGAGCAGAGAGCCCAACTTGGGGCTTAATCCCAGGTCCCTGGGATCATGACCTGAGCTGAAGGCAGACACTCAACCGACTGAGCCACCCAGGTACCCCAATATTTTACTAATTTTTAAAATTTTGTTGTTCATCCTCTTACTACTAAGTTGCAAGATTTCTTTATAAATTCTATATTCAATTTCTTTGATACATATGTTGCAAATTTTTCTCTCAGTCTTGGTTTGCCTTTTCATTTACTTAATGGTTTTTTTCAAAGACCAAAAGTTTTAAATTTACATGAAGCCCATTTAATCCACTTTTCCTTTTATAATTGTGTCCTATTTAAATAATGTGCTGCCTAATCCAAGGTTGTGAGACTTTCTCTTATATTTTACTCTAATAGTTTTATAGTCTTAGGCTTTTCATTTTGTTTTATGAACCATCTCATGTTAATTTTTGTGTAAGGTATGAAGTAAACTCTGGTGTTCATTTTGTCCCATATTGATATTCTACTAATACAGCACCATTGGTTGAAAAGATTTTCCTTTCTCCTTCCTATAGCCTTTGTACCTTTGTCAAAAATCAATTATTCATATATATGCCGGTACTTTTGTACTTTCTATTCTGCTCTATTGATCTATATGTCTATCTTTTCACCAGTATCAAAATATATTGACTGCTGTCACCATATAGTAAGTATCAAAACTAGGTAGGGAAACTCCTGCAACTTTGTTCTTCTCTATTAAAATTGCTTTGGATATTCTAGGTCCCTTGAATTTTCATATAAACTTTGGAATCAGCTGATCATTTTTTTTTATTTTTAAAAAAGTTTTATTTATTTATTTATTTATTTATTTTTAATTTTTTAATTTTATTTTTTATAAACATATATTTTTATCCCCAGGGGTACAGGTCTGTGAATCGCCAGGTTTACACACTTCAAAGCACTCACCATAGCACATACCCTCCCCAATGTCCATAATCCCACCCCACCTCTCCCAACTCCCCTCCCCCCATCGACCCTCAGTTTTTTTTGTGAGATTAAGAGTCACTTATGGTTTGTCTCCCTCCC
>NW_019154215.1:0-24758 GCF_002288905.1 Enhydra lutris kenyoni | reverse complement strand
AATCCCATCTTGTTTCATTTACTCTTCTCCTACCCCCTTAACCCCCCATGTTGCATCTCCTCTCCCTCATATCAGGGAGATCATATGATAGTTGTCTTTCTCCGATTGACTTATTTCGCTAAGCATGATACCCTCTAGTTCCATCCACGTCGTCGCAAATGGCAAGATTTCATTTCTTTTGATGGCTGCATAGTATTCCATTGTGTATATATACCACATCTTCTTTATCCATTCGTCTGTTGATGGACATCTAGGTTCTTTCCATAGTTTGGCTATTGTAGACATTGCTGCTATAAACATTCGGGTGCACGTGCCCCTTCGGATCACTACGTTTGTATCTTTAGGGTAAATACCCAGCAGTGCAATTGCTGGGTCATAGGGTAGTTCTATTTTCAACATTTTGAGGAACCTCCATGCTGTTTTCCAGAGTGGTTGCACCAGCTTGCATTCCCACCAACAGTGTAGGAGGGTTCCCCTTTCTCCGCATCCTCGCCAGCATCTGTCATTTCCTGACTTGTTAATTTTAGCCATTCTGACTGGTGTGAGGTGGTATCTCATTGTGGTTTTGATTTGTATTTCCCTGATGCCGAGTGATGTGGAGCACTTTTTCATGTGTCTGTTGGCCATCTGGGTGTCTTCTTTGCAGAAATGTCTGTTCATGTCCTCTGCCCATTTCTTGATTGGATTATTTGTTCTTTGGATGTTGAGTTTGCTAAGTTCTTTATAGATTTTGGACACTAGCCCTTTATCCGATATGTCGTTTGCAAATATCTTCTCCCATTCTGTCAGTTGTCTTTTGGTTTTGTTAACTGTTTCCTTTGCTGTGCAAAAGCTTTTGATCTTGATGAAATCCCAATAGTTCATTTTTGCCCTTGCTTCCCTTGCCTTTGGCGATGTTCCTAGGAAGATGTTGCTGCGGCTGAGGTCGAAGAGGTTGCTGCCTGTGTTCTCCTCAAGGATTTTGATGGATTCCTTTCTCACATTGAGATCCTTCATCCATTTTGAGTCTATTTTCGTGTGTGGTGTAAGGAAATGGTCCAATTTCATTTTTCTGCATGTGGCTGTCCAATTTTCCCAGCACCATTTGTTGAAGAGGCTGTCTTTTTTCCATTGGATATTCTTTCCTGCTTTGTCGAAGATTAGTTGACCATAGAGTTGAGGGTCTATTTCTGGGCTCTCTATTCTGTTCCATTGATCTATGTGTCTGTTTTTGTGCCAGTACCATGCTGTCTTGATGATGACAGCTTTGTAATAGAGCTTGAAGTCCGGAATTGTGATGCCACCAACTTTGGCTTTCTTTTTCAATATTCCTTTGGCTATTCGAGGTCTTTTCTGGTTCCATATAAAAGAAGTTGCACTTTTAACAAGATCCAGGTGACTCTATTAAAGGTAGCCTGCAGCTCATGCTTAGACCAAAACACACCTTTAAAAACGGTGTTTTCCTAGGGAAAATTGCTTCTATACCATTAATCTGTTATCTCTCATGCAGGGTTCTGATATTTTAATTTGAGTACTGGAGTATTTAGTGGGAAATCAACCACCTAGGACCTCAGATTGCTTTTCCAGGTGGGATCTCATTTAACTTTTGATAAACAATCCGGGTCCATTGGATCCAATTTTTGTTTTTGAGCTTTTCAAACTATTTGTAAGGATTGCTTTTTTATGATTTCTACTCTTTCTTAGAAGTCTTCCAAAGAATAAGGGGAAAATTCATATCTTATTTTTACATAGAATAAGCCCATACTGTCTTGCACACACCACATGGGAGAACTGGGCCTTTTTGTAAAATTAATAGGTGGGATCTCATTGATTTTAATTTTCCCGTTTCTTAAAAACACTTTGCTCTTCATCATCCTAAGAATTATTTCATATTTAGTTAATTGTTCCTAACTCCACTAAAAAGACTAAAAAAAATAAGAGAAAAAAAGCAAGAATGATGGAATAGCTTTTATCAGGAATGATGCAATACTAAAATAAATAATACCATATCACCATTTAGGTTTTTTTTTACTGCACTGTCCAAAGTTTTACAGCATCTTTCAAAAACATATAGAAGAAATTAAGAAATTAAATTGATCTTTGCATTTATTTAATCCAGCTTTTACTGAGTTTTTTTCATTTTTTCTTCCCATACTGGCAAAGAAAAGTAAATTGACAGAGGAATTCATTTTACAATTAGATCAGAAAACAGAAGTACAGTGACAACAATACTCTAGATGTCATTATTGATAGTGAAATTGATATCTCAAACTATGAGTATTTAAATGTTGATATCTTAATTGAATTTTTTTCCAACCCAAAAATCAATTGGTGAATAGTGTACTTCTAAGGACCAAAATGATAAATGGTGTTCTTAGTTTGTCACTTGTCATACAATATGTTACAAAAAGAAGTAGGGACATTCCAATTTGCTTAAATGATATTAGACAATTTTCTGTCTTCTTTTATGATATTGGATATTTAATATATGTCTAGTATTTAATCAGTAACTTTTCTAAGTGAACAAATGCTGAATTCAGGTGAGAAGAAGGAAACAGGTCATGTAGAAATGAAAAAAAAATATTGGACTGGTCGTTCTAATTGGTGTTTATCAGTCTGAAAATGAAAATATTTTGCAATTATGGAACAAAGAAGATGGCCATCCTCCCTTCAACAAAATTGTGAGCTGTCAGTGTTTTGAAAAGGTTTCTGTTTTGGTGGCATAAGTACAAGAAGAACTAGAAATAAGATAGGGCAGAATTTATTGGGGATACAAGTGAGCAAGAAATGAGAAATCAATACCTACAGATGGATATATTCCAGGTTCAGGCATGAGAATTGGTGAGGAGTGAGCTGTTCACTTACACAGCTGTTCAAAGGATGATGTCCTTTTTGAGTACACACACTTTCAATGCTAGGAAAATGAGGAATACAATTTTAGTTTGATATATTTAAATTCTTGTTAAATTATCTGGTTTAGTTGTCCTTATCTCTTTATTTTTACTTCTGTGAATTATTTATAAAGTCGTTTAATACACAAAACAGCAAATGGGAATTTTTTACACAGAAGGTGTGATTTGGTCATGGTATTCTAAGGCTTAACATCTTTAATACTCCTGAGTGGCTGGGAGAACTTAGTATTTTTATTTTGTTTAATGAATGAAGCTGGTGTAAGGGAAGTTGTGGAATTATTCTTAGAAAATATACTGTAAGCCCTAAGGAGTGATTGTGGAAGCAGCCGAAACGTCAACAGCGTTCCTCTTCTAGGGCTGTTGAATGCAAAAGTCCGATAAGAGCAGGATCCCACGATCCCCAGGGGCAGAGCACAAGTTAGGAGCTATGAAAGAATGTAACCCTCAATCCCCCTTTTCTGCACCTAGTGACTGCTAACCCAAATATCCCGCTCCTCCCTTGTCCCATGACTGACTCCCTGCGTACCTAGGCGCCAGGGAGAATGCAAGTCTGCTTCGAGAGATATTTGCCATCCTTTTGTACTTCCTTCCCATGTTTTGGGGCACCTGTCCTTGATATTTTTGATTAAAAAAATAAAAATAAAAAAAGGTATGTGTAGGTTCAGCTGCTGCTGCTGTCTCTTGCAGAGGCAGCCCTGCACAGCCGCTCAGTTTGGTGTCTGAGAACTTTATTTCGGTGCGCCAGGAGAGAAGTGACCACTCCAAAGTGTCTTCATGATAGGACCTCCTGATTCTCATTTCAGTGTTCTGTTTAGCCAAGTCAATATTCACACTTGTGCTTCCTTATCACCTTCCATGTCTCCAGATTGAAGTTCACAAACTTTTCTCATGTTACTGTAGAAGTCAAAATAAGACAATTGAAAAGCTTATGTAATAGAAGGGTAGGGGAAGATTTTCTTCCCCTGAGACTCAACTGGAGGATCATTCAACTGAATGGAAATGATGGAATGATGCTCTTTCTCCAAGGCTCTATCAGGCAGCCAATCCTATCATAATAAATTGGTATGAAAACTCATGTGAGCATGTAATGACTTTTATGCCTATCCATTTATGCTGTTACATTTTCAAGTGTTCCTTCTGGTCGTCAAACTTTTCGTTTCATGTCCACGATACCTCTTTTAAAGAATGGAAGAGGCAAAGTGGGATGGGAACTGACAACTCCTGAAGTTTTTCATCAGGTTCCTAATACTGATGCTTTAAAAATGAGGAAGGCTGAGAGAGCAGTTAAATATCATTCCCAGGGGTCACAGTTAGTAGAAGGCTGAGGACATCTCACCAAGGGTTGTCTAACTCTAGGGACCATAATGTCACCACTCTCCCACTGGGACCTCCTTTTTAGATGGTGGCCTTGCGAGGGTGAGGAATGAATGAGTTTATACTTTCTGAGTGAAGGGGGGTTCGTGTTGGGTGGTATAGGTTAATAGGGGATTAGTACTAATATTTATCATCTTCCAGTTGAAGATTTCTGATAGATACACAGGATTGGAGCTCCGGTGAGAAGTCAGAGATAAAGATATAGATTGGAGATTGCATCCCTCAATCCCATCAGGTGCATAAAAGATGCATGGTGGCCATGTGGTACTTTGGTTTTTCTGGGCCACATTACCTGATGTGCAAGCTAAAGTTGTTGGGCTAGGTAACTGTTAAGGTCTCTTTCTGCTCTGTTTTCATGAAGGCTAAAGATGGCCACTTAGATTTGGGATCCTGCAAAGTGAGTCAGAATTCCTCATCAGTCACTCCATCACTTCATGCAAGTTGCATTCCAGCCATATCAGACTCTCTCCTGAATGTGTACCTCAAGCAAACTGGGTACATTTTCATTTCCTTGCCTTTGTACAGCCCGGAATGTCCAGATATGCATTCCATTTCCTTTCACAAGCCTACTCCTTCTGTAAGAATTAGCTGAAAGTCCACCTTCTGTGATGATTTTGACTGGCATTGCCTGACACACAATATTTGTAAGAAAGGCATATCAAAACAAATAAATAAGCCCATTTACCAATGAAGGTTTAATATCCTGAATGCATAAAGAGCAGTACATACTAGGAAAGATGGTTAATTATAAGAGTAATTAGGGAAATGAAGTTAAAAACAACAAAGAGTAATATTTCACAACCATCAGCTAGCAAGAATTATTTTAGAATTCTCTAAATACCAAAGTTCTGGTTTTTGTTGTTGTTGTTGTTGTTGTTGTTGCTATGAGTATGATGTGTAAATGAGAATTTTCATCTACCACTGGTAGCCATTTAAAAAGGTAGAAACAGAAAAGCTTAGGGGTACAATTTTATAATTTCAAGCAGAGCTTATTCATATCCTAAGACTCAGACATTTCATGATTAAACACATAACACATGGAAATGTGTGTGTGTGTGTGTGTGTGTGTGTTTAGAGAGAGAGAGAGAGAGAGATCTAAAATTTCCATGAAGAAGAAATAAGATAGGGACTCCTGGTGGCTCAGTCAGTTGGGCATCTGCCTTTGGCTCAGGTCATGATCTCCCGGTCCTAGAATGGAGCCCCAAGTCAGGGTCCCTGCTCAGTGGGAAGTCTGCTTCTCCTTCTCCCTCTGCCCCACCTCCATCCCCTGCTTGGGCTTTCTCTATCTTTCTCAAATAAAGAAAATCTTAAAAAAAAAAAAAGGTAAATATAGGGTATGCACTCATACAAGTGCCTACTATACCCTGGTACTGGCTCCCCTTCTCCACTCCACATATGTAAGTGAAAAAGAAGACAAATCTTCTTGGGTAATTGGCTCCTTTATCATCCTGTAATACCTCTTTTTATCCCTGATAATTTTCTTTGCTCTGAAGTTCTTTTTGTTTGAAATTAATATGGCTATTCTAGCTTTCTTTTGATTATTGTTTGTTTGCATGATATATCTTTCTCTAAACCATAACTTTTTTAAGGGGGGGGGAGAAGGGCAGAGGGAGAGGGAGAGAAAGAATCTCTTCATTTCTGTTACAGTTTTTCTTTCTTCTTTCAATCATTTCCTCTTTAAAAAAGTTTTTATTTAAATTTAAGTTAGTTAACATACAGTGTAATATTAGTTTCAGGTGTACAATATAGTGATTGAACATTCCATATATCACCCAGTGCTCAGGATGACAAATGCACTCCTTAATCCCCATCACCTATTCAACCCACCCCCACCCACCTCCCCTCTAGTAATCATCTATTTGTTCTCTATAATTAAGAGTCTGTTTCTCAGTTTGCTTCTTTCTCTTTTCTCTTTGCTCAACTGTTTTGCTTCTTAAATTCCACATATGAGTGAGATTATATGCTATTTGTCTTTCTCTGACTGATTTATTTTGCTTAGCAGAATACTCTCTAGCTCCATCCACATCATTGCAAATGACAACATTTCATTCTTTTTGATGGCTGAGTAATATACCATTATACACACACACACACACACACGTGTGTGTGTATATACACACACACACACGTATATATATATATATATATATATGTATACACACACACACACACACACACACACACACACATATATATATATATATATATCACCTCTTCTTTATCCATTCATCAGTTGATGCATACTTAGACCCTTTCCATAGCTTGATTATTTTAATATGCTGCTATAAACATCGGGGTACATGTACCCCTTTGAATTAATATTTTTGTATTCTTTGGGTAAATACCTAGCAGTGCAATTGCTGCATCACAAGGTAGTTCTATTTCTAACTTTTTGAGGGACCTCCATACTATTTTCCAAAGTGGCTGCACCAGTTTGCATTCCCACCAACGGTGCAAGAGGGTTCCCCTTTCTCTACATCCTCACCAACACTTGTTTCCTGTGTTGTTGATTCTAGCCATTCTGACAGGTGTGAGGTGATATCTTCTTGTAGTTTTGGTTTGTCTTTCTCTGATGATGAGTGATGTTGAGTACCTTTTCATGTGTCTGTTAGCCATCTAGATGTCTTCTCTGCAAAAGTATCTCTACATGTCTTCTGCCCATTTCTTAACTGGATTGTTTTTTGGATGTTAAGTTTGGTAAGTTCTTTACAGATTTTGGATACTAACCCTTTATCAGATATATCATTTATAGATATCTTCTCCCATTCTGTAGGTTGCCTTTTGGTTTTTTTTTTATTATTTCTTTGGCAGTGCAGAAACTTTTTATTTTGATGAAGTTCTAATAGTTTATTTTTTACTTTTGTTTCACTTGCCTCAGGAGACATATCCAGAAAGAAGTTGCTATGGCCAATGTCAAAGGGGTCGCTGCTTGTGTTCTCCTCTAGGACTCTTATGGGTTCAGGTCTCACATTTAGGTCTTTAATCCATTTTGAATTTATTTTTGCATATGGTGTAAGAAAGAAATCCAGTTTCATTCTTTTGCATGTTGACTATCCAGTTTTCCCAAAACCATTTGTTGATGAGACTGTCTTTTTCTTATTGGATATTCTTCTTTTTAAAAGATTTTATTTATTTGAGAGCAAGAGAAGGAGAGAGGGCATGAGTGGGGAGAGGGGCAAAAGGAGAGGGAGAAGCAGGTTCCCTGCTGAGCAGGAGCCTGTCAATAGGCTCTATCCCAGGACTCCAGGATCATGACCTGAGCAGAATGCAGATGCTTAACTGACTGAGTCACACAGATGACCCTCCCATTGGATATTCTTTCCTGCTTTGTCAAAGATTAATTGACCTTATAGTTGTGGATTCATTTCTGGATTTTCTACTCCATTCCATTCTATCATTTCCTTTTGATTCCTTCTTAGAATTTTTAATCTCTCTGTTTACATTACCCATCTGTCTTGCATATTGTCCACTATTTCCATTAGAATCCTTAGCATATTAATCATACTTATTTTAAATTCCCAATATGATAATTCCAACATTCCTGCTATATCTGAGCCTGATTCTGAAGCTTGCTCAGTCTTTCCAAACTGTGTTTCTGTATTTATTATGCCTTGAACTTTGTAGAAAGCTAGACATGATGTTCTGGATAAATGGCGTTGTGGTAAATAAGCCTTTAGTGAAAGGTTTTATGTTTATCTGGAAAGCCTTAGGCTGTGTTTACTGTTTGCTGTTCCGGTAGTTTTCAGAGGCTGAAATTGTCACAAACGTCTTTGTTTTTGTCTCCCCTATTGTGTTTGGGTTTCCTTAGAGACTTCTCTTAAATAAAATCTAAGACTTGCTGTTCTTTCTGTTGTATTCCCCTATTCTGTTGTATAATTATTCAAGAGACTTATTGATGTAGTGGTAAAACGTGGGGTGAGGCTAAGCATTCTATAGTTCTCTGATTTGGTCAGAGTTTAGTGAGGCTGTGATTCTGGGCTATGACCTTCACAAGTGCTTCTCAGTTTTTTCCTATTAGGTGAGATGGGAAGGCCAGAAGTAGCTAGAGTTCAGTATTTTCCTTCCTTCACATGAAAGACTAGAGGGTATTTCCTTGCCTGCTTGTCAAATACTAAGTGTGGGGGTGTTAGGAGTGGGGTATTTCCTTTCCCTCAGGTCAGTTAAGTTCCAGTAAAACCAAAACAGACTGTGGTAAAATAGTTTTGAGGGCAGGATTTGTTAAGAAGAATAGAGTGTTCTGAATACATTTCAAAATGGCTACATTTTCTCTTCCCCTGTTGGAAGTATGAAGAAACTTTAATCTTCACTGTGAGAACTTGGTAGAGGACCTGTAGGTAAAACTCATGAAAGTTTTGGGGGTCCCTTCCTAAGATTGGGCACTCCTTGAATTGTTCATTCTCAGACTTGCCCACATTGAGCTTCCATCAATTCATCAATTAAAGTTTATGGTTTCCTTTGTCTGTACTGGTTCTAGTAGTGGTTTTGTTCCTGGGTTCTGCTCTGGTGAGCTCTGATTCTCTATATCTGTCTGTATGTTTCTCCAAACTTTGGGGGGCAGTAGTTTGTATTGTGACCTCAATTGTCTGATTGATCTAAGAAAAGCTGTTGATTTTCAGTTTGTTCCGCTCTTTTCTTGTTGTGAAATCTGAACTGACAACTTCCAAACTCTTTATGTGCCAGACTGTAATTCAAAGAATATACATTTTAGCTTATGCTAATAAGCCAAAAGAGAGATCTTGACTGTTTTTAGAGTTTTAGAACAGATACAAATGCAGCTTTCGTAGGCAGGATGCCATATCATGCATGGTACCTGAATGCTGGGCAAATGTATGCAGGTGACGAGGTTTCCAGTAAGAACCAATTGTGCAAACATAGTTCACTTGTGATGTCAGTCAAATGCTACTAAATCAGATCTCTGCTTCATCCACTAAGAAGACAATTAAAATATTGTGGGAATATGATATAGGGTATTCCCACCTCCCAGAACCCCATACGTTATGTAGGGTGGACTGGTTCAAACATGCTGTGTGATTGTTACACACTTCACTCAAAGAGAACTTGAGGTCTCTTTTCCAAAATGGCCCCTGCAATGAGTTACTCAGTTTTCCTCGATCTCTCCCATGTATATAGAAGTTATACATGCTATTAAACTTCTGTTTGTTTTTCTCCTATTAATCTATCTTTTTATTTAAGATTTTGTTTGTTTATTTGAGAGTCAGAGATCACAAGCAGGCAGAGAAGCAGGCGGGGGCGGGGAAGCAGGCTCCCCGCTGAACAGAGAGTCTAATGCGGGGCTTGACCCCAGGACCCTGAGACCACCACCCAAGCCAAAGGTAGAGGCTCAACCCAATGAGCCACCCAGGCTCCCCAATCTGTGCTTTTTTTTTTTTTTTTTTAAAGAAACAAAATGTGTCCTGAAACAAAGTGAGTCATAGTCAGAGAAGGTAATTAAGTGGATACTTTTGCAAATCCTGTGTCTTTGACCCAAGTGAGATCTACTGAAGTTTATTGAGGAGAGGTATAATTTTCAAGCCTCCACAGCTTGGGAAGAGGCATTACAGAGATTGTAATACTGATTTTTCTTACCCTCTGCTACCACACTGCCTTCCCTGTAGACATTCACTTTCTAGGGCTCAGAGTCTGGTTTGGGTCAACTTATTTGATGTGAAAACAGTGGTATAATCTTGGTTTAAGAGGACAGGTACACCAACTAAGCAGTTGCATGGATAATTTGGGGGCTGAACACAGAGGTGTGAAAATGGAATATTGATGCAGCTTGCCAAGGCCTGGCATGTAGAGGTTGCTCATAAATAAGTAGCAGAAGAATAAATGAATGAAATGTTAATTTTGGAATGATCAGTCTCTGACATTGGTCATATATCTTTCCAACCTTTTCCTAAGTGTATGAGATAGAGGCTCATTTCATACTTCCTGCTTTAGAAACTTTTCTTTGTAAAATTAAAAAAAATTTTTTTTTTGCTTTTACAAAGTAAAATATGGACTTTGGGTGATAATGGGTGTATCAGTGCACATTCATTGATTGTAATAAATGTAGCCCTCTGAGGCAGGATGTTGATAGTGGGGGGATTGTGGGAGTATGGGAACAAAGGGTATATGAGAACTCTCTGTACTTTCTGCTCAATTTTATCTTGAATTTGAAACTATTCTACAAAACGAAGTTTACTTTATTATATAATTTATATCATATAATTAATATACTATATTAATTATATATACAATATAATATATAATAATTGTATATAATTTATATAATTATATTATATAATACAAAAAAATTATTGATTGATTTTTCTCTCCTTGCTAAAAAGATATGCTAGAGAAAATTTAGAAAGTGGAGGTCTTTTACCATCTAGCGATAAGAACTGGAACTGCAACTTGAACCTCGCCATTGACGACAGATTAGGAGGGGATGAGGGAGGGCCAGGGGTTTCTTAAAGCCACTAGATGGACCTTTCCAGATGTCAAGTGTGGCACAAGACCCTGTGCTGTCACTGCTGTCTCTGAGCCTCGTGACAGCTGTCTGATCAACAATATTTGGGATGATGCTATACATGCTTTCTAATCTGCCTTTTTCCACCCCAATTCACAATTAGTTGTAGAGGTATTTTCAGATAAATAAGTCTCTCAACAGTAATTCTGCAAATACATTTAAGTGCAGATTCCCACTTCCTATTTTAAAATATTATTTTTCTTATAATTACATAAGTGGTAAATCCTGGTTATAAGGCAAATTCAAGCAACATGGAAAAATGTAACTTCTATACTTCCCACAGCCTTGGTGATATCAATTTCTGTAGTTTGGTGTATGTTTGGTCAAATATATTTAGGAGAATATTATATCAATATCAACATACCATTAATTATTAACACAATATTAATGTATTAATATATAAACATTAATATTGATATAATTGATATTAATACTAGTACTAATATCTAAATTATACATTATTTGAAGACTTATTTTATTTATTTATTTATTTGAGAGAGAGAGAGAGAGAAAGAGTGTGTGTGCATGTGTGTGTGCACATATAAGTTGGGGGAGGGACAAGGGGAGAGGAAGAGAGTCTCAAGCAGACTTCCCAGTGAGTGAGGAGCCAGATGTGGGGCTTGATCTCATGATCCATGAGATCATGTTCGGAGCTGCAATCGAGAGTCAGACATTCAACCGACTAAGCACTCAGGTACCCCTGTTTGAAGAGATTTAAAGCAAGATCTTTTGTAAGAGAGCATCCTTCACACCCAGCTCTTTGAAAATACTGAATGGAATGGGTTGCTCGTTGTCCTGGCAATGCAGAAGAGTCAGAAAAACTAAAGGCTGAGCGTTCCTCAACTTCATCTATACTGCTAGGCCCTGAATCCTCTATTTTCATTAATAGGCCATCCCTTTACATCATTAATTTGAACTGGCTTATGTCTCTCCTTCCAGTAAGTAGAGAAATATACCAAACATCCCCTACAAAGCAGTTCCCCTAAGCTCCACACTCTCCTTTTTTTCCTCATTTTCACAAATAACAAAATTCTCAAAGGGAGGAATATATTCACTCTATTTTCCAATCTCCCTATCATCCCTCAACCCACCCTCGTTTACTGCTTCTCCATTCTGCTGAATCTGCGTTCAAAGAGGTTACTAAGGGGAACATTGTTTTAAAACCTGAAGGAGTTCCTTTCAGCCTTTCTCTATAGTGTAAGCCCATATTTATTTTTATTGTTTCCGATGAAAACAATAAATTCTTTTTGTTTCTGTTGCTGTTGAAGAAAATTGCACACTTGCAATAAAGTCATTGGTAGAAAACAAGGAATCTCCTGTTCCTCCTGACTGGACCATATGAGAATAAGTTGCCAACGTTATGGCCCATAGCTCCTAAATACTTCAGTTTGTATGTCTTATAGATAAGAATATTCTCCTATATAACCATCAAAATCAGGAAGTTATCATTAACAATATTTACCACAAGTGAATAATCTTCAGACCCCGTCCAGGTTTTGCCAATTGTCCTAATAATGTCCTTCATAGCAAAAAGATCCAGGACAGAATCTTGTACTGTATACAGTCATCATACCTCTTTGGTTCTCTATAGTCTAAAAGAATTCCTCAGTTTTGCCTTGACTTTAATGACCTCGACATTTTTGAAGACTGTGGGCCAGTTATTTTGTAGCCTGCATCTTGATTTGGGAATGTCTGATGTTTGTTAAAGATTATACGTAGTGATATTATAGAAGTGATGCTGTGTTTTTCTCATTGCATCCCAGCAGCTAGTGTGCAATTTGGATTTTTCAGTTAGTTAGATGTTGTTCTCTGACCTCTTGATTAATGTTGTCTCCCAGCTTCTCTCACTGTAAAAATAATTCATCTGCAATCGATAAGAATCTAATGCTAACAAATATCCTGTTCCTCATCAAGCTTCAAATTTATTTAAATTATTTATTTAAATGTATTTATTAAATATGTTTATATAGTGGGCTCATGTTTCCTCATGTAATTGAATTAGCTATAATATATCCTACCATTATGTGTTTTGATGCTCACTATTGTTCCTCTTCAGGCTGTTTTTTTGTGTCCTTTGGATATACTTTAAATCTTCTTTGAGTACTTCCTTATTATCTGACACAAGATATCCCAGAGTCATTTTGTATATTCCCCATCCCAGACTTGGAATTAAACATTTATTCAAGAAGCCTTGGTTCATTTTAGTGAGCAAAAGTATATAGAACAAGATAAGCCCTAGGTGGGCCCAACTACTATTGGAGTGTTGCTGCTTCCAGGTTCTCTTAGTGGACAGAGCTAGGGAACACACACACACTCACACACACATATTTTTTACATGTACATTTTTTCCAAGTCTCTGTAAACACCTTGGAAATTGTTGATTCTCACTCATAATTCCAATTTCAATCCAACACTACTGGATTCGTTCTATTTTTCTCCATTTTCATAATTGTAACTCCTTTCTCCAACAATGAGGAACCTGGCTCCCATTTTCCTTAATACATTTACTTGTTTGACCAATCCTTCTTTATGCCATCATAATCACCTGTAAATAGATAATTTCTTGTTGCTGACACCATCCCTTCTCCTGTACTGAAGGCCTTCTCACCTGAATCACACACCTATACCTTGAATAGACCACTGCTCCTACCTCCAACACCATGAACCCACCCTCTTCAAATTTCTTGGGCTCTGACAATTCAGGCCAGCTTTGTCCCTGCAGGACTGAATTAGACTACAATAGAACTTTGTATGCTATTCAAAATTGTTCTGGTGATCTTGGAAGAGCCCATAAGGAACCGGAAATAGGTTAAACTGACTGCACCTGAGTGGTTCAATGTTATGTGTGACTTGTGACAAATTCACACAGAAGAAAAAAAAATTTCTTTTGGAAATAAGACTCTCAGAATCCACCCCCCCAACACTGTTACCAGAAAAGGTCAGACAAGCTAAACATAACTTTCTCAGTTTTGTTACTAAAACTGTATTTGTTTGGAATCCAACTTAAATCCCACAAGTTCAGATAATCTCTGTGCTTTAAAACCATTTTCCTGGTAGGGATTACTTAGTGCTGGGGATTGCAGATTCGATTTATTCTTCTTCTGGACTGGAGGCCTCTGCCTTAGCCATGTTACACCAGATCCTTGGTCAGGTGATGCTGTTCTGATGTGAAACATCAGAGCTTGATGCCCCTCTTCATAATTATTGGGGCAGGAGGTACTGGAACATCGCTGTATGTCTTGCACCTGGCATTGTTCAATATAGGAAGAATAACTCAGAACCCTGGAACAAACTGGGTCCCAATGCTCAATTTAAGTTCTCCTCCGTGAGTGTAGATTAAAGCAAAGTGAAGAACAAAGGTCCAGACTTCTAAATGGAATGTTTCACTATAAGGCTGCTTGAAATGAAGGTCTTCCGGAAGCCATCTGCACAATTTTCCATTTATCCAGGAACTATTTCCCCTCTAAATGTACAAAATCATGTTGGTGTATTGTGTTGGGGTTTACACTGATTAATAAATATTTGAAACTTGAAAAAATTAAAAAAAACCTTTTTCCCTGAGAAAGAGAGATTTAATTTACGGTGACAGTGAACATGATTTTCAGTATTTAAAAGTAATGGATATTTTAGAAACGGATAGCCTATATGAGTAATTTACAGATGAAAAGAACTTATTGACAAATAGGTGGTCTACCAAAATAATTCTGTGGTATAAAATAGATGAATATTTTTAGAGAGCTGAAAATAAATTCCTACAAGTTTAAAAACCCTCTGCTGCTAGTAAGCAAAATTCCCAAAATTAAATGATCAAATGATTTTTCAGGGAGAACATTTAGCTTGATGTTATAACATTGTCCTGACATGAGGAGTTAGTCTAATGTGGCTTGATAATAGAGCTGCTAGGCAAAGTGGATTTTATATTTGACTTGTATGTAGCTTTTTAAAATAATTTTTGAGGGGTGCCTGGGTGCCTCAGTGGGTTAAGACTCTGCTTTTGGCTCAGGTCATGATCTCAGGGTCCTGGGATCAAGCCCTACATCATCCCCCCCCCCCCTGCCTGCCTCCTTGTGATCTCCCTTTCTCTCTCTCTGTCAAATACAAAAATTTATTGAAATATAATTCTACATATCAAAGCATTCTTTTTGTGTGTGTAAACATTATTAAAATGTAAATAAATATCAGTGTTTTTTTCAGAATATTCAGTCATGCAACCATCACAACTATCTAATTTTAAAATATTTTCATTACCCTAGGAAGAAACCCTTTACCCATCTATATTCCACCCTTCCCCCAGCCCCTGGAAACCACTAACCCAATGTCTTTAGAGAGTTGCCTTTCTGGACATTTCATATAATTGGAATCATGAAATACATGGCCTTTTGTGACAGGATTAATTCATTTAGCATGATGTTTACACAAGGTTCATCCTTGCTGTAGCTTGTATCAGTAATTTAATTCTTTTTATTGTCAATTAATACTCCACTGTGTGGTTATATCATATTTTTTTTATCCATTCAGCAGTTGATGGAAATTTGGATAGTTTCTACATTTTGGCTATTATTAGTAATGTTATTTTAAATAAGTTTTAAATATTTAGTACACTTAATCTTAGCCAAAAAGCTGAGAAAAGATTAAATATTTATTTAAATATCTGCTTAACTATCCTACTTTGTGTCAACAAATGTTTTTATTTCTCTTAGGAATAGAATTGTTGCATATGGTAATTCTATGCTTAAGATTTTGAGGAACTGACAAACTGTTTTCCAAAGAGGCTGGACTATTTTATGTTCCCAAAAGCAGTGCATGATCATGGATCCAATTTCTCCACACCCTCTTCAACAAATCCTTCGACCATTTTTGAATTAGATTATTGTTGAGTGGCAAAGGTTTTATATATCCTGGATATAAGTCCCTTATAAAATATGTGGTTTGCAAATATTTTATTCCATTCTGAGGGCTGGGTTTTCATTTTCTTGATGCCTTTTATAACACAAAAGTTTTTAATTTTGATGGAGTCCTCTTTAGCTATTCTTCTTTTGTAATTTGTATTTTTGGTGTCGTATTAGGAAAACATTGCCTGAAAGCAAGGACACAAAGATTTATCTTATGTTTTGCTTTAATAGTTTTATTTTTTTACTTTTAAAATTTAGGTCTATATTCAGTTTTGAGTTAATTTTTGCATATGTTTCAGAGAGGAGTCCAATTTCAGTCTTTTGCACATGGAGATCCAGTTATTCAAACATTATTTGTTGAAGAGACTTTCTTTTCCCCATTGTGTGGTCTTCAATTGTCTTCTAAGTTGATTGTGTTCAGTTTTTCCACTACATAATACAAAAGAAGTAAGTCCTAAAGTCTTCAGATAGTTCAGACAAATATGGAGAAGGAACAGAAAGTACAAAAATATCTGACTGTATCATGGAACAGAAAGAATATGTCATTGTTACTTTGTAATTAAATATTGGTAATATATGTTTAATTCATCCTACTAAATGTATGTTCTTATTTTCAAAAGTCTTACCTTTATGTATTTTAATAATACACAGTAGAGAAGCACTTTTGACAAGAAACACTATTAGGGTGAGGACCTTTGAAAATCTATTCCTTTATATAAACAATGAGAATGCTGACTGAAAAACATCAAAATCAATAAACTCAGGACTTTGGAAATTAACAAAAGGCTGTAACAATTCAAGAAGCCAAGAAAATCAGTCAAATCTAAGTAAGAACTGTGAACTTTGTGACATTTTATCTTGTCCTAGCTTCATCCTCCCCTCCCTAGATCTACTCGATTCTTTAAAATCAGGGGACTGGTAAACACAGTAGATGTGAAATCTAGCAGCATATCAGCTACAGTAGGTGGTAAAACAAACTTGGTACTCCCTCAAAAGCCCTATCCTCAGAGAGCTATTACTATTTGACCTGTCTGGTAGCTTCTTGAAAATCAAGCTGTATTCAAAATGCTTGTCCTAATTGAACATGGCAAGTTGCTCAGTGAAAAAAATTCTTATCTCCAGAGCATCTGTCAAATACAATCCACGGTAATAGTGTAGTGTCATAGCTTCCCAAGGAGGTGCCTTTTAAAAGGACAAACAGGAGTCGCCTTAAAAAAACTTCAGAGGACAATCATGTGTTGTGGCATTGGTAGGGGGTTTTGACAAACTCACACATATTCTAAGGAACTAGAATGCCATGTATAGGTATAGGGCTGTGTACATGCCCAAGACAGATCTGAGAAAGCTGTATTTTATTACCCTTGGCTGATCATGAGGCTTTGTGCAAACAGGAAGTGAAGAATAAGATACTGTTGCAAACTGCCTTCTGAAGGATTGAAGGCGTGCTTCAGCACACACACACACACACACACACAACCACACACAGCCCCTTGGCAAAGACTGGGAGATTTATAGGTGTAAGCCATTTAAGGAGATCTCTGTCCAATCATTAGATGTCCATTAAGCTTACCTACCAAACACTCTAGTGGTCACACATGACAAAGAAAACAGACATTAGAAAATTAGTTTGGAAAGTCACTGAATTAACAAACTAGAACAATAGCAGTAGCAGCAATAATAAACAACTGTAACAACGACAACAACAAGAAAACCCTGGGGAGTGGAGCAAATGTGATTTCCCGAGTTGCCACCTGTTTAAAACATTTAGTTTTCAAAAAAATTATGCAACATGAGAAGAAACAGTTAAGTATGACTTACACGAAAAAAAAAGCAATAGATAGAAACTGTCTCAAATTAAACCGGACATTGGACTTACTAAGAAAAGACTTTAAATCAGCTAAATGTGTTTAAAGAACTGAAGGAAAACATGTCTAAAGAACTAAAGGGAAATATGGAAACAATATCTCATAAGATATAGAATATAAATAAAGAGACATTTCAAAAAAACAACCAAATAGAAATCTTAAAGTTGAAAAACACAGTAACTAAAAGGAAAAATATGTTAGAGGAGTTCAGCTGCAGAAACGAGCTGGCAGAAGAAACTGTGGACTTAAAGATAGGTTAATTGGAATTCTCCAGTGTGAGGAACATGAAGAAAAAAGAATGATGAAAAAATCTACAGAGCCTCAAGAGACTTGTGGGGCATTGTCAATTGTACCAATAGATACATAATGAGAGTCCCAGAAGGAGAGAAGAAAAAGGAGCAGAAAGAATAGTCAAGGAAATAACGGTTCCAAACTTCCTATAGATGGAAACCATTAATATGAATATCCAAGAAGCTCACAAAACTCCAAGTGGGGTAAGCCAAAAGAGATCCACACCTAGATACATCATAGACACTTTCAAAAGCCCAAAACAAAGAGAGAATCTTGAAAGCAGCAAGAAGAAAGTGA
This sequence comes from Enhydra lutris kenyoni, assembly GCF_002288905.1. NCBI lineage: Eukaryota > Metazoa > Chordata > Mammalia > Carnivora > Mustelidae > Enhydra > Enhydra lutris. Next base: position 6,637 of record NW_019154215.1, on the reverse strand, counting down.
TGCATGACATAAGGTGATCCTTAATAAGAATAATTATTTTGTTCTTATCAGAAATCATGGTAGTTAAAAGGCAGTGGTATGACATATTCAAAGTGCTGAAAGAAAGACTGTGAACCAGGAATTTGATATCCAGGAAAACTGTCCATCAAAAATAAAGAAGAAATCAAGGTATCCTTAGGTAAGTACAAAATGAGAGAATTCTTTGCTAACGAACCTGCCCTATGAGAAAATAAAGGAACTTTGAGGTGAAATAAAAGAATACTACACAGTAACTAAAATACACACACACACACACACACACACACACACACACAAGATAAAGAGAACCAGTAAAGATAACTGGATAGATAAATATAAAAGACAGTATAAATGTATTTTTATTTATAACTCTTTTCCTCTCTCTTTTTTTTTAAACAAAAAGTCTCACATATTTACTACTCAACCAATCCACTGATACAGAAATATAGTAACAGAAAAATCATTTCTCCAATTAAACATGTCATTGTTCAAGTAGTAGTGATGTTACAAAGTGATAGGATATGAACATGTGGTCTTCCTATAGCATAAATATATGTACTTTCTCACGTGTGATCTCTTATAGACCCAGCATAGTCCTTCTCCAATGCCTCCTCTTGGAGTAGTACCTGATTTTATGATCTTTTTCATTTGAATCTGCTGGGGAATGGGACAATTCTGTTTTTATTTCTTGGGCATGAACGGCTTGATCCTGAAAGTCTTGTGAGAAAAGATGACAAGAATAGTCAATCACATACACCACAATGGTGGAGAAAAGGAGCCTCTCCTTTATTGATTTAAAATTCTTTATTCTTGATTAAATAACTGATTGATAATTGATTAAAATTCTATATAGAATATATACCTCTTAACTTGGTATCTAAGTAATTAGCATAGTAACTGCAATGTATATTTTATAAATTTCACTCATATCTTACAGTAACATTCTTTTTTTCCAGACTGACATATCTAAAATTAACCAATCAATCCACAGGAATGTTACTAGTTTTCTGTAAATATACAATAAAGAAAAATATACCTTGTGATAATGTAAATAAAATTGGTAATTTTACTTAATATAATAAAAAATTTAAAATTAGAAAAAGAAAAGAAAAAAGGAGGTTAGGGATCTGGGGAGGTATTGTTTAAGGGTACAAACTTAGAACTAGTAGATAAATAAGTCCTGGAGAGGTAAGGCACAGCATTGTGATTATAACCAACAATACTGTACTATAAACTTCAAAATTGCTAAGAGACTAGTTTTACTTGTTCCCACCACAAAAACATAAATGATAATTATGCAATGAGATTGAGGTGTTAGCTAATGCTATGGTGGGAATCATACTGCAATATACAAATGCATCAAATCAACACATTATAGAACTTAAACTTACACAATGTCAATTATATTTCAGTTTTAAAAGAAAAGGAGAAAAGTACTAAAGTCAATAATCTAAGTTCCAAACTTAAGAAATCAGAAAAAGAAACAATAAAATAAACCCAAACTAAGCATAAGGGAGAGAGTAATAAAGATAAGAGTAGTAATTATCAAATTGAAAGCAAGAAAACCCTAGAAAATTCAAGTAAACAGAGGTTGGTTCTTCCAAAAATCAATAAAATTGATAAACTTCTAGCAAGACTGACAAAGATAAGAGAACTTACAAATCACCAATCAGAAATGAAGTGGGATATCACCCATTTATTGCAGTCAGTAAAAGGATAAAAAAGGAAATACTACAAATTACTCTATACAAATAAATACAACAATTTATTTATTTTTTTAAAAAAGATTTTATTTATATTTATTTTACAGAGAGAGACACAACGAGGGAGGGAACAAAAGCAGGGAGAGTGGGAGAGAGAGAGAGAAGCAGGCCTCCCGTGGCCAAGCAGGGAGCCCAATGCGGGGCTGGATCCCAGGACTCCGGGGATCGGGATCCCAGCTGAAGGCAGACACTTAACGACTGAGCCACCCAGGCATCCCTAAATAAGACAGATTGATTCCTCAAAAAACACCAACTATCATAACACAATCAAGATGAAATAGGCAATCTGAATAATTCTATAACCATATAAGAAAATGAATTCATAATTTAAAAGCTTTCAAAATAGAAATCTACAGGTCTGGGTGGTTTCCTTATAAAATTCTATCCAAACACTTGAAGAATTAACACCAACTTTACATAATCTTTCCTACAAAACGGAAAAGGATGGCACACTTCCCAACTCATTTTATGAGACCAGTGTTAATCCAATTAAAAAAAAAGAAAAAGTGAAATTAAAGAAACTCTCAGGTCAATATTTCTTATAAACCTAGATGCAAACACCCTTAACGAAATATTAGTAAACCTAATCCAAAAATGTATTAAGAATTATATATCATGGTGAAGTGAGCTTCATTCTGGATATGAAAATCTTGTTCAACAATTCAAAAATTAATCATTATAATCCACCAAAACAGCAGGCTAAAGAATAAAATCCTATGATTATAGTAATTCATGTACAAAAAGTGGCTGTCAATATAAAACACCCATTCATAACAATAAACCTCAAAAAATTGAAATAGAGGGAAACTTTCTCAAGGGATAAAGGGTATTTATAAAAAAAAAAAAACCCTACAATTTACACATATTCAATGGTGGAAGTCTGAATGCTTATGCTTTTTTTCTAATTAGGATCAGGAACTAGGCAAGGATGCTCACTCTCACCTCTTTAATGCAATATAGTCCTGGAATCTAGTCAATGCAATAAGGCAAGAGAAAGACATAAAAGCATGCAAGTTAGAATGAAAGCAAAACGTCTCTCCCTATTTACAGATGACATGATTGTCTTTGTAGAAAATCCCAATGAACCAAGAACAAAAATCCAGAACTATTAAATTAGTTGAGCAAGGAGCCATAATACATGATTAGTGCACAAAAACAATCACATACTAACAATGAACATGAGGAAACCAAACTTAAAAACACAATACCATTTAAAATCACTACGAAGAAAATAAAATATTTAGGTTTACAATTTACTAAACATGTATGGTATCCATATGCAGAAATTACAAAATACTGATAATTTAAAGTAGGCCAAAACAAATGAAGACATACTGTGTTCGCGGATTGGAAGATTCAACATAGTAAAGATGTCAGTTCTCCCCAAATTAATCTATAAGTTTAATATATTATGATAAAATGTCAGCAATGTTTTAATGGACATAGACAAGCTTATTCCAACATTTATACGATAAAACATAAGCCCCTGAAATACTTAAAATGATCTTTGACAGAGAAGAAGAAAGTGGGAGTTCCACCTGGTATTAAGGCTTACTATATAGCTACAGTAATCAAGACAGCGTGATATCAGTAGTGGGAAAGACCCATAGATCAATGAAACAGAACAAAGAACCCCAAAACAGACCCACACAAATATGCTCAACTGATTTTTGACAAAGGTGCAAAAGTAATTTAGTAGAGAAAAAATAACCTTTTCAACAAATGGTCCTAGAGCAACTGAACATCAAAAGAAAAAAACGAACCTTGACCTAAACCTCACACTTGATATTAAAAAAAATTAACTCAAAATGTATTATAGACTTAAATCTAAAACTATAAAACATTTGGAGAAATAGAAGTAAAATTTTGTATCTATGTCTAGGCAAAAAATTTTTAGACTTTACACCAAAAGGAAGATCCATATAAGGAAAAATTTTAAAAATTGGACATTGTCAAACTTAATAATATTTGTTCAATAAAAGACCACGTAAAGAGGATGAAAAGCAAGTTACAGACTAAGAGAAGGTATTTGCACGACATCTGTCTAATAAGGAACAATATCTAAAATACATAAAAATACTCAAAATTTAAATGTAAGCACACAATCTGATTAGAAAATGATAAAAAATGTGAACAGACATTTCACTGAAAAATATATGCAAATGACAAGCAAACATAAAAATTCTTTTTTTTAAGCAAACATAAAAATTCTTTCCATAATTAAACATCAGGGAAATGCAAGCTAAAATCATTCTGAGTTATTACTACATATTTATCAGAATGGCTAAAATAAAAAAAATAGTGACAACACCTATGCTGGCAAGGATGTAGAGAAACTGAATCATTCATATATTGCTGGTGTGGAACTGCTACAGACATACTGGAAAACAGTTTAGCAGTTTTTTATAAAACTAAACAGGTAAGGGGCGCCTGGGTGGCCCAGTGTGTTAAAGCCTCTGCCTTGGGCTCAGGTCATGATCCCAGGGTCCTGGGATCGAGCCCCGCATCCGGCTCTCTGCTCAGTGGGGAGCCTGCTTCCTCCCCTCTCTCTCTCTCTCTGCCTGCCTCTCTGCCTACTTGTGATCTGTCTGTCAAATAAATAAATTTTTAAAATCTTAAAAAAAAAACTAAACAGGTAATTGCAATACATTATCATATCACCCAGCAATTGTACTCTTGGGCATGTATCTCAGAGAAAAGAAAACTTATGTTCACACAAAAAATTTTATACTAATGTTCATAGAAGCTTTATTTGTCTTAGCCAAAATGTGGAATTAGCCTAGATGTTCTCAAACAGGTGAATAAACAATTTGTAGAAAATACATATTACATAATACTACTGAATAATAAACGGGTATGAACTATTAATGCATGCAACAACTTGGACGCAGTCCAGGTATTTATACTGAGTGAAAAAAGACAATCCCCCCAAAGTTACATACTATGTGATACCACTCATATACACATTTGAAATGACAAAATTTTAGAAATTGAGGGATATCTCAGTGGTTGCCAGTTGTTAGTGATAGGGGTGTGGGGGTGGGAGGAATGTGAGTGGGGTTAAAGAGGGATCACTGTGGTTTTGTAGCTATTTACTACCTTAAATATTGTGGTGGATACATGAATCTACACAGGTGATAAAATTGTACAGAAGTTAATACCCACACATACACATAAATAAGTACAAGTAACATTGGGGAAATATGAATAAGATAGGTGGATTAATGTTCATAATTGGGTCAAGGTATTATACTACAGTTTTGCAAAATGTTACCACTGGGGGAGTATGGGAAAACTGTAAGTGGAATGTCTCTGTTTCATTTTGCTACAACTGCATGGGAACCTGTAATTACTTTAATTGAAATTTCAATTAAAAAATTAGAGCTAGATATTCTTCTGAATGGGATAAGGTATTTGCAAATGACATATCCAACAAGGGGCTAATATCCAAAATATATAAAGAACTTACACAACTCAGGTATACAATGTGAAGTTTCAACAATTCTATACATTTCTCAGTGCTCATCATTATAAGTGTACTCTTAATCCCCTTTATGTATTTCATCCCTCTCCCCACCTCCTCTCTGGTACTATCAGTTTGTTGTCTATAGTTTAGAGTCTATTTCTTAGTTTGTTTCTTTCTTTTTTTTCCTTTGCTCATTTTTTCCTTCAAATTCCACATATGAGTGAAATTATATGTTATTTCTCTTCCCCCGATTGACTCACTTCACTTAGCAATACACCCTGTACATCCATGCATGTTGTTGCAAATGACAAGATTTCATTCTTGTTTATGGCTCAGTAATATTCCATGGTGTATATATATATATATATATATATATATATATATATATAACTTTTTCTTAGTCATCTATAGATGGATACCTGGGTTGCTTCCAGATTGGCTATTGTAAATAATACTGCAATAAACAGAAGGGTGCATATATCTTTTCAAATTAGTGTTTTTGTTTTCTTTGGGTATATACCCAACAGTACATTACTGTATCATATGGTAATTCCATTCTTAATTTTTTGAGGAATATTATTACTATTTTCCACAGTGACTGCACCAATTTTCATTCCCAGTACTGGTACAAAAGTGTTCCTTTTTCTCCACATCCTCACCAACCCTTGTCATTTCTTGTGTTTTTATTTTAGTCATTCTGATAGATGTAGAGTAATATCTCATTGTGATTTTAATTTGCATTTTCCTGATGATGAGTAATGTTGAGTGTCTTTTCATGTGTCTGTTGGCCATCTGTTTATCTTCTTTGGAGAAAATGTTTATTCAGTTCCTCTGCCTGTATTTTTAATTGGATTGTTTTTTGGTGTTGAGTTGTATAAGTTCTTTATATATTTTGGATATCCAACCCTTGTTGGATATGTCATTTGCAAATATAACACTGTATGTTAATCATACTTCAAATTAAGTATAACAAATTAAAAACAAACTAGACCTGCTGTCTTCCATTTAGGATAGAAAGTTGGAAAGAATGTACCTCTCATCCTTACAACAAAAGACAGTCTGAAACTTCACAAGTTTTTTGAACCCATAGGGAACTAAGATTACAAGGCAAACATCAACCGAAAATCAGAAAGAAGTCAGTCAGAGAAAGACAAATATCACATGATTTCACTCAGTGTGGAATTTAAGAAACAAAACAAATGAACATAAGGGAAGGGAAAGAAAAATAAGAAAAAAACATAGAGGGATGCAAACCATAAGAGACTCTTAACTGTAGAGGACAAACTGAGGGTTGCTGGAGGGGAGATTGGTGGCATAAATGGGTGATGAGCATTAAGGAGGGCCCTTGGATGAACACTGTGTGTTGTATGTGAGTGATGAAACTGGTTTC